>NW_017194835.1:0-9164 GCF_001704415.2 Capra hircus
AGCTCCTCTGGATGTGGCCGGGACCCTCGTGCTTCCTCTTGAGTGAGACGGGTATGTCGGGGAACTTCTTGAGTTGCAGCATGACTGTGAAAGACTCTTTAGAAGTTCCAGAGTTCACGTGTGATTAGCCTCGAGACACCTCAGTGGAAACGGGCCTCATCTCACCTGCAGGGGAGAACCTCCTGGATTTTACCGAGTTCGGCAGGTGCTCTCGACTTACGACGGGGACCTCATGGGACCCGCTCTGGTGACCTCAGGAAAGGCCAGTCCCCATGCGAGTTGCTAGAGTCTGTCGCTATTCCTCTCCCGTCGATGCCAGGCCTAAGACCTTGTGTGGAGTCGGGGCTGGAACCTGAGGATTCCTCTCCAGGGCTGACATGCATCTTGGGGTATTTCTGGATTCTCACCAGGGGAGTCAGTTCTCGTCGAGTAGGGCATGCACGTGCGCTTTCCTCCCGTGCTGTAGCAGCAGTGTCACGCTTCCGTCGCGTGGATTAAGGGATCTGTGGCTTTCCCTCGAGGCTTTCCACGAGCTTTCCCACAGGGTTGTCACACGTACCACCGTGGTGTGAGTCGATCCTCGGCGTGAAAGTCGAAGCAGTGCAGGGAAAACAGATCCTCTGGAATGGACTGAGACATCTGGGGGACTCTTGGAATGGTGGCACGACCCATTGAGTTCCTCTCGCCTTTCCTGTGCAGCGCGCCTCCTCTTGAGATGCGTCGAAACGTCGGGAATTCTTTCCCGAGGAAGCAGGGAAGGATCCCTCATCTCGAGCTTGGAGGCGGAAACGGAGCTCCTCTGGCGGTGGCCGGACCTCGTGCTTCCTCTGGAGTGGAGACGGGTATGTCGGGAACTTCTTGAGTTTTTAGCAAGGGTGTTTACGACACTTTGGAAGTTCCAGAGTTTAGGTGTGATTACTCTCGAGACGCCGCAGAGAAAATGGGCCTCATCTCGACTGGAGCAGAGAACCTCCTGGATTTTCTCGAGTTGCGGCAGGTACTCTCGACATACGACCGTGACCTCAGGGACAGTGTAGCAGATGTGTCACGCTTCCCGTCGCGGGGATCAAGGGATCTGTGGCTTTCCCTCGAGGCTTTCTCACAGGGCTGTCCCACATGCCACCATGGTGTGAGTGGATCCTCGGCGTGAAATTCGAGGCAGTGCTGGGAAAACGGGTTCCTCTGAAATGGACTGAGACATCTGGGGGACTCTTGAAATGGTGGCACGACCCTGGAGTTCCTCTTGCCTTTCCTATTGAGAACCCTTGCTCTTGAGATGCCATGGAAACGCCAAAAAATCTTTCCTGACTAAGCAGGATAGGATCCTTCATCTTGGAAACGGGGTTCCTCTGAATGTGGGCGGGACCCCCGTGCTTCCTCTTGTGTGGAGACGGGTATGTCGGGGAACTTCTTGAGTTGCAGCAAGGACCCTTTTTAATTTCCAGAGGTTAGGTGTGATGAGCCTCCAGACACCTCAGAGGAAATGGGCCTCATCCCGCCTGGAGGGGAGAACCTCCTGGATTTTACCCAGTTGCGGCAGGTGCTCTCGAGTTACGACGGGTCCTCAGGGACCCGCTCTGGTGGCCTCAGGAAAGTCCAGTCCCCATGTGAGTTACCAGGGGCCTCTAGGGATTCCTCTCCATCGATGCCGGTGCCTAAGACCTTGTGTGGAGTCGGGGCCAGACCCTGAGGATGCTCTCCAGTGCTGACATGGATCTTGGGGTACTTCTGGAGTCTCACCAGGGGAGTCAGTCCTCATCTCGTGTGGGGGCATGCACCTGCCATTTCCTCACGACCTGCAGCAGCAGTGTCACGCTTGCCGACGTGTGGATCAAGGGATCTGTCGCTTTCCATTGAGGCTTTCCCACGAGGCTTTCCAACAGGGCTGTCCCACGTGCCACAGTGGTGTGAGTCGATCCTCCGTGAACGTCGAGGCAGTGCAGGGAAAACAGTTTCTTCTGGAATGGACTTAGACATCTGGGGACTCTTGGAATGCTGGCAAGGCCCTGAAGTTCCTCTCGTCTTTCCTGTTGAGAGCGCCTCCTCTTGAGATGCGACGGGAAGGCCGGGAATTCTTTCCCGACGACGAAGGGAAAGGATCCCTCTTCTCGAGCTACGAGGCGGAAACGGGGCTCAGCTGGATATGGGCGGGACCCTCGTCCTTCCTCTCGAGTGGATATGGGTATGTCGGAGAACTTCTTGACTTGCCAGCAAGGGTGTGAAGGACCCTTTGGAAGTTCCAGAGGTTAGGTGTGATTAGCCTCGAGACGCCTCAGCGGAAATGGGCCTCATCTCGCCTGGATGGAGAAACCTCCTGCTCGAGTTGCGGCAGGGTGACCTCAGGGACCCGCTCTGGTGACCTCAGGAAAGGCCAGTCCCCATGCGAGGTGCTAGGGGGCCTCTCAGTTTTCCTCTCCCGTCGATGCCGGGCCTAAGACCTTGTGTGGAGTCGGGACCGGACCTGAGGATTCCTCTGCAGTGCTGACATGGATCTTGGCGTACTTCTGGAGTCTCCCAAGCTTGCGTCAGTACTCGGCTCGAGTGGGGTCATGCACGTGCGCTTTCCTCCCCGGGTAGCAGCAGTGTCACGCTTCCCTTCTCGTGGATCAAGGAATCTGTGGCTTCCCTGGAGTCTTTCCCATGAGGCTTTCCCACAGGGCTATTCCACTTGCCACCATGGTGTGAGTCGATCCTCGGCGTGAAAGTCGAACCAGTGCAGCGAAAACAGGAACCTCCTTCCCCACAGTAGGGGATACACTGTCCCCTTGGGCGGGTATCTCCAGGGCACTCGCGCTGGGGGGTTGCCCGCGGAGGTGCGGGCCTCAGGCTCCACGTGAGAAAAGCCCCAAATGGCATTAGCTGCCAGTCCAGACGCTGGCCCCTCAGGTCTCTGGCCGGAGCCTTGGGCTCCAGGCAACTCAAAGCCCTCGGGGGTGGCACTCTGGGACTGCTGTAGGGAAAGGATGCCAAGAGCCCACGGAGGAGTTGGGGAGGGGCATGGGGGAAACGGAGGCGAGGACAGCGAGGGATCTAGGTGGAGGCGCTGGAGAGAGCGTCTGGTGTCCCGGAATGCCTCGGAGGAGCCAGCGGGGACAGTCGAGGACCAGGGACCTGTGGAATGTGAAAAGGAGGGAAATCTCAGAGCAAGGCAGGCTGGGAAAGGGGGCGTTGGTGGCCAATTCAAAGGGACCTAGGGGCGTTTCCTGGGCGGTGAGTTCCCTTGGCACTGCTGAGGGCCCCTGATTGATCCACTCGGGGTTGAACCCACCCCCGCTGCGAGGGAGGGCCACAAACCAAAGCCCCCGAACTACCCGCCCACCCCAACGGGGATCTTGGCGGTCCAGGGCACAGCCGTGCCCGGGAAAAGCCCACTCGCTCCACGGGACTCCGTCCAGGGTCTCTGCTTGGAAAGAGGCCAGGGGCGGCCCCCTCCATCTACCCACCCAAACCCTATTGACGTCAGTGGTGGCGGAGACGCCTCCCGTTCTCCAGAGTCCTAAGCTGCTGGGTCCCCGCCCACTCGGCCAGCAGTCTGCAGCGTGCCCGTGTGCCTCTCCCACCATGGCTTGGTTCGGCTCCTCCAGCACCTCAAGCGGTACGTTTGCCCTCGGTCCCTGTGGTCGGATCACATCTCAGGGGATTTGTGGGTGGCCTGGGCAAGGGCTCTCGGCCAATGTGTTGACCCCCCTCCCACCCGAGAACGGCTGGGACCCATCGGCCAGGCCCGGGTTTCCGAGGCGTCAGGTGTGCCAAATTCGGAGGGCGTGGCATCGTTCGTTCATCTTGCTCCTTTGGCACACACATGGCTTCTCCGTTCTCTTTTCTGGGAAGACAGTGTTGTTTCAGGGGGCGTGCTGCGGGGGGCGGGGGCCGGGGTTGCGGGTGGTGGGAGCGGGTGCTGTGCTGGGATGAGGCCCTTTATCCTCACATCTTCATGTGGGAATGGGAGTCGGGGAGCTCTGTGGCCTTGCTGCCTTCAGTGGCTTCCTCTGCACAGGGGCCTAGTGGCTTCTGCCTTTTGTCAGGCGTTACGGGTTTGGGCGTCGCTTTGGTGGCCTTGCCTTTGCCTTGGCCTGGGCCTTGGCCTTGCCCTTGGCTTGCCGTTGCCCTTGCCTTGGTCTTGGGCTTGACCTTGCCCTGCCCTTGAATTGAACTTGAACTTGACCTTGACCTTGAACTTGAACTTGACCTTGACCTTGAACTTGAACTTGGCTTGACTTGCCTTGAACTTGAACTTGACTTTTGAACTTGAACTTGACCTTGAACTTGAACTTGAACTTGACTTTGAACTTGAACTTGAACTTGACCTTGAACTTTCTTAATCTTGACCTTGACATTGAACTTGAACTTGACTTGAACTTGAACTTTGACCTTGAACTTCAACTTGAACTTCCTTGACCTTGAACTTCAACTTAAACTTGAACTTGACTTGACCTTGAAACTTTGAACTTGAACCTTGACCTTGACCTTTGAACTTGAACTTGAACTTGAACCTTGAAACTTGAACTTCAACTTGATCTTGACTTGAACTTGAACTTGACCTTGAACTTGACCTTGAACTTGAACTTGACCTTGACCTTGACCAACAACGGGAGACCTCGAGATTTGCTCAGAGCACCGGAGGTCCAGAAGCAGGGCCCTGTATCTCCCCTTCCCTTTGTGATCATTGCAAAGACATTCCTAGCTGATAGCGGGAGTGCCCCTGAAGAAGCAAGCAGTGGGAGTGTGTTTGACACGACTGTGTGCCTTCCTGGCCTCAGCTCCACAAGGGGCCTTTCCTCTCGAAGTAGGCCCCATGTCCCCTTGGGAGGGTGTCATGCCTCTTTTCTCCTCACTGCCAAAGGGTGGAGCCAAGCTCGCTCTGTCAGAGGTACAAAACAGCAATTGATGGATTTTCAAGCTCTTGCTAGGCTGCACCCTTTCAGGGCCCACTTTACTGAAACAGGTGCTCTGTGGCCCCTGGTTGGGTATGCAGGTTCACAAACAGGGTGAGATCCTGTCCAAGCCAAGAATTTTCCTGAAAGACCTAGGCTCACTAGAGCTCTCCTCCAGAGCAAAGGGGATAGAGGAGATGTATGGAGGAGTCTTTGCCTTTCCCTGTGAGTGTGGGGCTACTCCCTACGGCCCCAAGCTCAGGATAACTGCCTCTAAGAAAGGAATGGCAAGAAGCGCTATTCTTGGAGGTTGGGACAGGGAGTTCGCAGCATGTGGGGAAAGAAAGACTTCTTCGGGGAAGAAGAGGCAACCACCGGGGGTGTGTTTTGCAAGCCTCTATTTGGAAGGAACAGGTTTGCTTATACAATCTCAAGACCTCCAGATCTGCTCAGAGGACTGAAGTTCCAGAGACAGGGCCATGTATCTCCCCTTCCCTTTGAGATCCTTGCAAAGACATTCCTAGCAGATCGTGGGAGTGCCCATGAAGAAGCAAGCAGCGGGAGTGTGCTTGACATCACTGGCTGCCTACCTGGGCTCAGCTCCTCAAGGGGCCTTTCTCTCCTGGTAGGCCCTATGTCCCCTTTGGAGAGGGTGGTGCCCTCTTCCCTCCACACTGCCAAAGGGTGGAGGTGGAGCAAACTCGTTCTCTCCGAGGTAAAAAAAAAAAAAAAAACAAATTGGATGGATTTTTAAGCTCTTGCTATGCTGCACCCCTCCAGGACCCACTCGAGCAAAACAGGTGCCTGTGGCCCCTAGGTCGGGTATGCAGGTTCACACACTGGGTGGGATCCGTCAAAGCCAAGAATTTTCCTGACAGACCTAGGCTCACTAGAGCTCTCCTCCAGAGGAAAGGGGACAGAAAAGACGTGTGTGTGGAGGTGGCTCTGCCTTTCCAGGTCCCAATCTCAGGGATAACTGCCCCTAAGAAAGGAACTGCTGCTGCTGCTGCTGCTAAGTTGCTTCAGTCGTGTTCGACTCTGTGCGACGCCATAGACGGTAGCCCACTAGGCTCCCCCGTCCCTGGGATTCTCCAGGCAAGAACAGTAAGTGGGTTGCCATTGCCTTCTCCAATGCATGAAAGTGAAAATGAAAGTGCAGTCGCTCAGTCGCGTCCGACCCTCAGCGACCCCACGGACTGCAGCCTACCAGGCTTCTCCGTCCATAGGATTTTCTGAAAGGAACTGCAAGAAGCGCTTTTCCAGGAGGCTGGGAAAGGAGTTCGCAGGATGTGGGGAAAGAGAGCCTCCTTCGAGGAAGAATAGGCGGCCACTTGTTTTGTGTTGCAAACCTCTATTTGGAAGGAACAGGTTAGCTTATACAAAGGGAGACCTCCAGATCTGCTCAGAGGACCAAAGTTGCAGAGGCAGGTCGGTGTATTTTCCCTTCACTTTGCGATCCTTGCAAAGACATTCCTTGCTGATAGATGATTCAGCAAGGGCCTTTGAGACTGTTGTTTTCTTTCCTAGGTTCAAAGATTCCTTCAGTTCCTAATATAGATATCCTAGAAATTATCTGACATCCGTGAAAATCTGATATGTCCTGGTCAAATGCTGTCAGTTATAATTCCAGTTATCATATTAAAGCATTTCAAGTCGCAGCAGTGACCAGATTACATTGTCAATTTCTATTTAATCAGGTTTTAACCATGTCCTCTATGGTTTCACACTGATGCCTTTGCAGAAATACTGCTACTTCAAGATATATGGAATATACTTTTTTTAAGCTTACCGATAATTTGTTTGTTTGTTTGTTTGTCTTCTGGTAAGCTGGTACCAGATGGAATTTAGTCTCCTCTCTAGGTTAAGAGAACAAAGTTTTCTTAGAATGCAATTTTTGATAACAGACTATGGATTTCTTTACCTTTCATTGATTTATAATTGTTTTCATCATCTGTTTTTTTACTTCGGTAAAGTAAATAAGCCTTATTTAAGATTTTGGTACATGTAGGATGGACTAAGCTTTCCCCACTCTTGCAAGTTCCCTTAACCCTTCAGATTCTTCTCGTGGGACCAAGATCTCACTTTCCTCCAGAGGGACAATCCAAGCTTTTTATTAGTTGATCTGCCCCTGACATCAGAGTCCATTTGAGCACGAGTTGGCCTATAATTTAGGCATGAAACTATGACTACATAAAGAAAAGGTGACTTTATGATTCAGGGATGGCCATGATATGCCTTGCACTTCAGAGAAAATGGGTTAAAATGATTTTTTTTTCTTCAAAACTGCACAGCCAGTTCTTTCAGCATATGCAATTGAAAACATCTAGTCATTTAGGTCAGTTTTTCATTCCAATCCCAAGAAAGGCAATGACAAAGAATATTCAAGCTGCTGCACAATTGCACTCATCTCACACACTAGTAAAGTAATGCTCAAAATTCTCCAAGTTCACATGAACTGTGAACTTCCAAATGTTCAAGAGGGATTTAAAACATGCAGAGAAACCAGAGATCAAACTGCCAACATCCACTGGATCATTGAAAAAGCAAGAGAGTTCCAGAAAAAAAGACATCTATTTCTGCTTTATTGACTATGCCAAAGCCTTTGACTGTGTGGATCACAATAAACTGGGAAAAATTCTGAAAGAGATGGGAATACCAGACCACCTGACCTGTCTCTTGAGAAACCTGTATGCAGGTCAGGAAAAAACAGTTCGAACTGGACATGGAACAACAGACTGGTTCTAACTAGGAAAAGGAATATGTCAAGGCTCTTATATTGTCACCCTGCTTATTTAACTTATATGCAAACTACATCATGAGAAACACTGGGCTGGAGGAAGCACATGCTGGAATCCAGATTGCTGGGAGAATATCAATAATCTCAGATATGCAGATGACACCACCCTTATGGCAGAAAGTGAAGAAGAACTAAAGAGTCTCCAGATGAAAGTGAAAGAGGAGAGTGAAAAAAGTTAGCTTAAAGCTCAGCATTCAGAAAACTAAAATCATTGCATCCAGTCTCATCACTTTCATGGCAAATAGATGGAAAACAGAGGTCAGGAGTTCCAGAGGCAAGTGTGATTAGCCTCGAGACGCCTCAGCGGAAATGGGCCTCATCTCGCCTGGAGGGAGAACCTCCTGGATTTTCTCGAGTTGCGGCAGGTGCTCTCGACTTACGACGGGGACCTCAGACCAGACTGGTGGCTTCAAGAAAGGCCAGTCCCCATGTGGTTGCTCGGGGCCTCTTGGGATTACTCTCCTGTCGATGCCGGGGCCTAAGACCTTGTGTGGAGTCGGTGACGGAACCTGAGGATTCCTCTCCAGTGCTGACATGGATCTTGGGTACTTTCTGGAGTCTCCCAGGGAGTCAGTCCTCGTCTCGAGTGGGGGCATGCACGTGCGCTTTCCTCCCGAGCTGTAGCAGCAGTGTCACGCTTCCCTTTGCGTGGATCATGGATCTGTGGCTTTCCCTCGAGGCTTTCCCATGAGGCTTTCCCACGAGGCTTTCCACAGGGCTGTCCACGTGCCACCGTGGTGTGAGTCAATCCTCGGCTTGAAGTCGAGGCAGTGCAAGGAAACAGGTTTCCCTGGAATGGACTGAGACATCTGGGGGACTCTGGGAAAGGTGGCACGACCCTGGAGTTCCTCTCGCCCTCCTGTGGAGAGCGCCTCCTCTTGAAATGCGACGGGAACGCCGGGAATTCTTTTCCGTCCACGCAGGGAAAGGATTCCTCCTCTCGAGCTAGGAGGCGGAAACGGGGGCTCCTCTGGATGTGGGCAGAACTCTCGTGCTTCCTCTCGAGTGTGGACACGGGTATGTCGGGGAATTTCCTGAGTTGCAGCAAGGGTGTGAAGGACCCTTTGGAAGTTCCAGAGTTAGGTGTGATTAGCCTCGAGACGCCTCAGCGGAAATGGGCCTCATCTCGCCTGGAGGGAGAACCTCCTGGATTTTCTCGAGTTGCGGCAGGTGTTCTCGACTTACGACGGGAACCTCAGGGACCCGCTCTGGTGGCCTCAGGAAAGGCCAGTCCCCATGCGAGTTGCTCGGGGCCTCTTGGGATTCTCTCCCTTCGATGCCAGGGCCTAAGACCTTGTGTGGAGTCGGTACCGAAACCTGAGGATTCGTCTCCAGTGCTGACATGGATCTTGGGTACTTCTGCAGTCTCCCCAGGGGAGTCAGTCCTTGTCTCGAGTGGGGGCATGCACGTGCGCTTTTCCTCCCGAGCTGTAGCAGCAGTTTTCGCGCTTCCCCTGGCGTGGATCAAGGGATCTGTGGCTTTCCCTCGAGGT
>NW_017194836.1:0-20619 GCF_001704415.2 Capra hircus
GTTCCAATGCTGGGTCACCTGCGTCGAGGGGCACACTTGCACCTCCAATGCGACCCCAGGCAAGGAGTTGCAGGCCACCACCTGCCTCTGAAATCCCAAAATGGGGAGCAAAGCTCGCTCTGTCAGAGGGAAGAAAACAGAAACAGGATGGATTTTCACGCAGTTGCTAGGCTGTACTGCGTTAGGGCTCCAAGGAAGGAAAATGCAAATTTTAGCCCCTACGACTGGTATCCAGGTGGGCTCCCAGGATGATTTCCCCGCAGGATCCAAGAACGTTCCAGACAGACCTGGGCTCACTAGCTCCCTCCTGCAGAGGAAACATGAGAGAACAGCTGTTTGGAGGTTGCTTTGACTTCCCCTGGGAGGGTAGGATCCCTCCCTGGGTGCAGGGCCTCAGGGGCCATTGCTGCTGAGAAATGCCCTCGAAGCCAGACCTTTCCAGCCTTGTATGACTCAGCACGGAGGAGACTTAAAAGGTGTCTTCCTTGGAGGAAGGAAAGGCAGCCCCAGAGAGTGTGTTTTCACACCTGTATCTTGCAGCAAGTGTTTGGTGTCTCAGACGTCAGACCTCCAGGCCTGCTCCAACGGCCTCAGTTCCAGAGTCAGGGCCGTGTGTATCCCTGCATTTTCTGAGCCTTGGGAACACATTCCTAGGTCAGAACAGTCCTGCCATGGGGAAGGAGGCTGCGGGAGTGTGTCTGAGGGGGTCGGGTGCCATGCTGGGGTCCAATAGACCTGGTACCTCCAATAGACCCCAGGACAACAGCGGTGGGGCTCCCCCTGGCTTCCGAAATGCCAAAGCGAGAAGCAAAGCTAGCTCTATCAGAAGGAAGGAAAGAGCAATCGGATGGATGTTCAGGCTGTTGCTGGGCCGCACCACTTCAGGGTCCCCCCGAGAGGAACAGGCGCCCTGTGGCCCCTAGGTCCGATATGCAGGTTAACACACAGGGTGTGTCCCTGTAGGAGCCAAGAATTTTCCTGACAGACCTAGGCTCACTAGAGCTCTCCTACAGGGCAAAAGGGGTAGAACAGACTGTGGATGTGACTCTGCCTTTCCCAGCGAGCATGGGGCCCTCCCTACGGCCCCCGGGCTCCAGGGAAAATTGTCCCTGAAAAATGACCTCCAAGAAGCGCTTTTCCAGCAGGCTGGGATGCAGAGTTCACAGGATGCGGGGAAAGTGATTGTGCTTCAGGGAAGAAGAGGCAGCCACCAAGTGTGTGTTTGCAAGCCTGTATTTGGAAGAAACTGGTGAGCTTCTTCAAGGGGAGACCTCCAGGTCTGCTCAGAGGACCGAAATTCCAGAGGCAGCACCATGCATCTCCCCTGTCCTTTCTGAGCCTTGGAAAGACATTCCTAGCTTATAGCGGTATTGCTCATGAAGAAGCAGGATGCAGGAATGTGTCAGACATGACTGGGTGCCTTCCTGGGTTCAGCTCCGTGAGGGGCCTTTCCACTCAAAGTAGGTCCCATGCCTCCTTGGGGAGGAAGTGGGGCCCGCTTGCCTCCAAATTGTCAAAGGCTGGAACAAAGCTAGTTCTATCAGAGGTAAGAAAAGAGCAATTGGATGGATGTGGAAGCTGTTGCTGGGCCGCACTGCTTCAGGCCCCCCCACCCCTCGCCCCCGAGAGAAACAGGCGCCCTGTGGCCCCTAGGTCCTGGATGCAGTTTCACACATAGAATGTGTCCCCATAGGAGCCAAGAATTTTCCTGACAGACCTAGGCTCACTAGAGCTCTCCTACAGAGCAAAGGGGATGGGACAGATGTGTGGCTGTGGCTCTGCCTTTCCCTGGGAGTGTGCAGCCGCTCCCTAGGGCCCCGGCTCCAGGGGAAATTGCCCCTGAATAATGACCTCCAAGAAGCGCTTTTCCAACTGGCTGAGACGTGGAGTTCTCAGGATGCAGGGAAAGCGAGTGTCCTTCGGGAAGCAAAGGCAGTCACCTGTTATCATGACTTACTAGAATAGTAGGTACCTTCTCCGGTTGGGCAGAGGCCTTCCCTACCTGATCTGAAAAAGAAAATGAAGTAGCTCGCTGATTTGAGAAATAATTCCCAGACTTGGGTTTCCAACCAGTATAGAATCCGACAATGGCCCTGTCTTTGTAGCCGCGTTAATTAACAGGTATGTGAAGCTCTAAATATCAGTGGAAATTACATACAGCATATAGGCCCCAGTGTTCTGGAATGGTGGAAAGAAACAACCAAACTCTTGAAGAGACACTTTCTAAATGGATCATAGAAACTGACTGTACATGGATGGGCTTGCTTCCGGCAGACTTACTCATATTATGGGTTACCGCACGTTCCCATAGTTGTTGTCCTTATGAAATTTTCTATGGGAGACCCCCTCCCACAGTGAGGCAGGTGTTAGCAGATTTGCCACAAGTAAGGGGTGGGATTTCACAGCAGATGGAACAATTAGGTAAGGTAATAAATCAGGTAACTAAGTTTGTATAAAAAAGAATATCATTCCCCCTTGAGGAACAGATTCATGAATTTGTGCTCAGTGATCAGGTGTGGCTCAATGACTGGAAACACAATTCCTTGGCCTGACATCGGAAAGGTCCTTATACTGTTGTCTTAGCCACAATTCTGAAAGAGATGGGAATACCAGACCACCTAACCTGCCTCTTGAGAAATCTGGATGAAGGTCAGGAGGCAACAGTTAGGGCAGGACATGGAACAACAGACTGGTTCCAAAAAGGAAAAGGAGTATGTCAAGGCTGTATATCGTCACCCTGTTTATTTAACTTATATGCAGAGTACATCATGAAAAATGCTGGGATGGAAGATACATGAACTGGAATCAAGATTGCCGGAAGAAATATCAATAAACTTAGATATGCAGATGACACCACCATTATGGCAGAATGTGAAGAGGAACGGGTATGTCGGGGAACTTCTTGAGTTGCAGCAAGGGTGTGAAGGACCCTTTGGAAGTTCCAGAGGTTAGGTGTGGTTAGTCTCGAGATGCCTCAGCGGAAATGGGCCTCATGTCGCCTGGAATGGAGAGGCTCCTGGATATTCCCTAGTTTCAGCAGGTGCTATCGAGTTACGACGGGGACTTCAGGGACCCACTCTGGCGGCCACAGGAAAGGCCAGTCATCATGCGTGTTCCTAGGGGGCCTCTCGTGATTCCTCTCCCGTCGATGCCGGGCCTAAGACCTTGTGTGGAGTCGGGGCCGGAACCTGAGGATTCCTCTCCAGTACTGACATGGATTTTGGGGTACTTCTGGAGTCTCCACAAGGGAGTGAGGCCTCGTCTCGAGTGGGGACATGAGCGTGCCCTTTCTTCCCATACTGTAGCAGCAGTGTCACGCTTCCCCTTGCGTGGACCAAGGGATCTGTGGCTTTCCCTCGAGTCTTTCCCACGAGGCTTTCCCACAGCGCTGTCCCACGTGCCACGGTGGTGTGAGTCGATCCTCGGCGTGAAAGCCGAGGCAGTGAAGGGAAAAAAAGTTCCTGTGGAATGGGCTGAGACGTCTCGGGGAGTCTCGGAATGGTGGCACGACCCTGCAGTTCCTCTCCCCTTTCCTTTGGAGAGGCCTCCCGTTGAGATGCGATGGGAATGCCGGGAATTCTTTCCCGACCAAGCAGGGAAAGGATCCCTCATCTCGAGCTACGAAGTGGAAACGGAGCTCCTCTGGATGTGGCCGGGACCATCGTGCTTCCTCTTGAATGGAGACGGGTATGTCGGGGAACTTCTTGAGTTGCAGCATGACTGTGAAAGACTCTTTGGAAGTTCCAGAGGTCACATGTGATTAGCCTCGAGACACCTCAGTGGAAACGGGCCTCATCTCGCCTGGAGGGGAGAACCTCCTGGATTTTTACCGAGTTGCGGCAGGTGCTCTCGACTTACGACGGGGACCTCATGGACCCGCTCTGGTGACCTCAGTAAAGGCCAGTCCCCATGCGAGTTGCTAGAGGGCGTGTCGCTATTCCTCTCCCCGTCGATGCCAGGGCCATGACCTTGTGTGGAGTCGGGGCCAGAACCTGAAGATTCCTCTCCAGGGCTGACATGCATCTTGAGGTACTTCTGGAGTCTCCCCAGGGGAGTCAGTCCTCGTCTCGAGTGGGGGCATGCACGTGCGCTTTCCTCCCGTGCTGTAGCAGCAGTGTCACGCTTCCCATCGCGTGGATCAAGGGATCTGTGGCTTTCCCTCGAGGCTTTCAGGCGAGGCTTTCCCACAGGGCTCTCCCACGTACCACCGCGATCCTCGCCTCTGCCACCGCGATCCTCGCCGTGCAAGTCGAAGCAGTGCAGGGAAAACAGAATCCTCTGGAATGGACTGAGACATCTGGGGGACTCTTGGAATGGTGGCACGACCCATGAGTTCCTCTTGCCTTTCCTGTGCAGCGCGCCTCCTCTTGAGATGCGTCGGAAACGTCGGAAATTCTTTCCCGAGGAAGCAGAGAAGGATCCCTCATCTCGAGCTTGGAGGAGGAAACGGAGCTCCTCTGGAGGTGGCCGGACCCTCGTGCTTCCTCTGGAGTGGAGACGGGTATGTCGGGGAACTTCTTGAGTTGTAGCAAGGGTGTGTAGGACCCTTTGGAAGTTCCAGAGTTTAGGCGTGATTACTCTCGAGACGCCGCAGAGAAAATGGGCCTCATCTCGACTGAAGCAGAGAACCTCCTGGATTTTCTCGAGTTGCGGCAGGTGCTCTCAACATACGACCGTGACCTCAGGGACAGTGTAGCAGGTGTGTCACGCTTCCCGTCGCGGGATCAAGGGATCTGTGGCTTTCCCTCGAGGCTTTCCCACGAGGCTTTCCCACAGGGCTGTCCCACGTGCCACCATGGTGTGAGTCGATACTCGGCGTGAAAGTCGAGGCAGTGCAGGGAAAACTGGTTCCTCTGAAATGGACTGACACATCTGGGGGACTCTTGGAATGGTGGCACGACCCTGGAGTTCCTCTCGCCTTTCCTATTGAGAGCCCTTACTCTTGAGATGCCACGGGAACGCCGAAAAATCTTTCCTGACTAAGCAGGATAGGATCCCTCATCTCAAGCTGCCAGGTGGAAACGGGGTTCCTCTGGATGTGGGCGGACCCTCGTGCTTCCTCTCTAGTGGAGACGGGTATGTCGGGGAACTTCTTGAGTTGCAGCAAGGACCCTTTTGAATTTTCAGAGTTTAGGTGTGATGAGCCTCCAGACGCCTCAGAGGAAATGGGCCTCATCTCGCCTGGAGGGGAGAACCTCCTGGATTTTCTAGAGTTGGGCAGGGTCTCTCGAGTTAAGACAGGTACCTCAGGGACCCGCTCTGGTGGCCTCAGGAAAGGCCAGTGCCCATGGGAGTTGCAAGGGGGCCTTTCGGGATTCCTCTCCCGTCGATGTTGGGGCCTAAGACCTTGTGTGGAGTCGGGGCCGGAACCTGAGGATTCCTCCCCAGTGCTTACATGGGTCTTGGCGTATTTCTGGTGTCTCCCCTGGGGAGTCAGTGCTCATCTCGTGTGGGTGCATGCACGTGAGCTTTCCTCACGAACTGTAGCAGCAGTGTCACACTTCCCGTCGCGTGGATCAAGGGATCTGTGGCTTTCCCTCGAGGCTTTCCCAAGAGGATTTTCCTCAGGGCTGTCCCACGTGCCACCGTGGTGTGAGTCGATCCTCGACTTGAAAGTCGAGGCAGTGCAGGGAAAACAGGTTTCCCTGGAATTGACAGAGACATCTGGGGGACTCTGGGAATGGTGGAACGACCCTGGAGTTTCTCTCGCCTTTCCTGTAGAGAGGGCCTCCTCTTGAGATGCGACTGGAACGCCAGGAATGCTTTCCAGACCATGCAGGGAAAGGATCCCTCCTCTCGAGCTATGAGGTGGAAACGGTGCTCCTCTGAAAGTGGGCGGGAAGATGTTGATACTCTCGACTGTAGACGGGTATGTCGGAGAACTTCTTGAGTTGCAGCAAGGGTGTGAAGGACCCTTTGGAAGTTCCAGAGGTTAGGTGTGATTAGCCTCGAGACGCCTCAGCGCAAATGGGCCTCATCTCGCCTTTAAGGACGCCAAGATCCATGTCAGCACTGGAGAGGAATCCTCAGGTTCTGGCACCTACTCCACACAAGGTCTTATGCCAGGGTCCAGCCCCGGTGGATCCAGGGCATTCGAAGGGTGGACAGCGTTGGCCTGGAAAGACGTGTTTATTTATTAATGTAAGATTAGATTAGGAAACTATAGTGTTGTAAGAAGATTAAGTGGAGGAAGAGGGCTGAATAGCTTGGTTTAGGCGGAAGGCCAATAAAATTCCAGACAAGGAATTTGCACCACATACGTTGGGCCACCGGCGCCCGCTTGAATATCTAAGGTTGCCTCGCCTTAAGCTCCCTTTCGTGCGGGTCTTAACAGCCAGGGCAAGGAAGTAGACCTGGCGAGCCTCCGCACTCCAGGTGGAGATTCAGCCTGAAGTTAAAGTAAAGAGCAGAGAGAAGGAAAGGTAGAGAAGAAGAAAGAGAGAGAAAGACACGGGGGGAGCCAGAGTCCCAAGAAACCAGGCTGAGAGACTAGTTCGAGAAGCTGGTCCGAGAAACTGGCCCCCGGCCCCTGGCCTCCTCCTTTATTGTTCAGAAGGCCTTTTATACTTTTGATAAAACATGGAGATCAATGGATAACACAAAATTATGTAGCGTTCACAACCCAGATTCTTTCTGTATATCATTTTGTATACAAAAGGTCTCAGGTGATTTACATTATCTTCTGACCAAGAGGCTTGTTAACACTTTTTGGCTCTCTTCCTTAATGAATGTTAATTTTGTTTCCCCTGAAGTGTTTTTCTTTAATCTGCATCTCCTTAAAGCATTAAAGTTACATCTCTATAGAACACAGGTGCAGTGGGTTATAACAAAGAAGGTACTTAACTCAAAGATCTAATGTTGCTAATACCAGGTCTACTACTTGTTTTTCTATATACCAACTATATCTAAAAATAAAGGATATGAAAATTTGGCAGCAAGCATTGACCCAAAAAATGAAACTTTTAATCAGTCCTATTCTAAAGATTTTGACTCCTCGAAAGCTCCTGCATTCCTAGGATGTTTTAAGCTTCCTGTGCCTCCTGCAGTCAGGAGGCCTCAAACAATCACAAGCGCAGCTGTACGAGTCCTACAGGCAGGCTAGAAAGCCATCAGAGGGTTTTTGGATTGAAACACTCTTTCAAATGCAGAAGACTAACGCGCTGAATTGACTTTTTCCAGAAAAGGTCAGAAGAGTGAAAAAGCAGAGCACAAAACCGGCAGATTTTTGTTGGGGTACATGCTTAAAAATTTCCAGAGGGGTTCCCTGAAGTCTGAGCACGCCTTGCGTATGTCAGCTTCCTTCCTCATAAGCTTGTCATGGGCGGGCTTCCTCACACTGGCTCCGGGCAGTTTTAGGTCCCGGCATCGACGGGAGAGGAATCCCGAGAGGCCCCCGAGCAACTCGCATGGGGATTGGCCTTTCCTGAGGCCACCAGAGCGGGTCCCTGAGGTCCCCGTCGTAAGTTGAGAGCACCTGCCGCAACTCGAGAATATCCAGGAGGTTCTCCCCTCCAGGCGAGATGAGGCCCATTTCTGCTGAGGCGTCTCGAGGCTAATCACACCTAAACTCTGGAACTTCCAAAGGGTCCTTCACACCCTTGCCGCAACTCAAGAAGTTCCGCGACATATCCGTCTCCATTAGAGAGGAAGCACGAGATTCCCCCCTCATCCAGAGGAGCCTCGTTTCCGGCTCCTAGCTCGAGAGGAGGGATCCTTCCCCTGCGTGGTCGGGAAAGAATTCCCGGCGTTTCTGTCGAATCTCAAGAGGAGGCGCTCTCCACAGGAAAGGCGAGAGGAACTCCAGAGTCGTGCCACCATTCCCAGAGTCCCCCAGATATCTCAGTCCATTCCAGGGAAACCTGTTTTCCCTGCACTGCCTCGACTTTCAAGCCGAGGATCGACTCACACCACGGTGGAACGTGGGACAGCCCTGTGGGAAAGCCTCCTGGGCAAGCCTCGAGGGAAAGCCACAGATCCCTTGATCCACGCGAAGGGAAGCGTGACACTGCTGCTACAGCTCGAGAGGAAATCGCACGTGCATGCCCCAATTCGAGACGAGGACTGACTCCCCTGGGGAGACTCCAGAAGTACCCCAAATCCATGTCAGCACTGGAGAGGAATCCTCAGGTTCCGGCAGCGACTCCACACAAAGTCTTAGGCCCCGGCATCGACGGGAGAGGAATCCCGAGAGGCCCCCGAGCAACTCGCATGGGGACTGGCCTTTCCTGAGGCCAACCAGAACGGGTCCCTGAGGTCCCCGTCGTAAGTCGAGAGCACCTGCCACAACTCGAGAAAATCCAGGAGGTTCTCCCCTCCAGGCGAGATGAGGCCCATTTCCGCTGAGGCGTCTCGAGGCTAATCACACCTAACCTCTGGAACTTCCAAAGGGTCCTTCACACCTTGCTGCAACTCAAGAAGTTCCCCGACATACCCGTCGCCACTCGAGAGGAAGCACGTGAGTCCCGCCCTCATCCAGAGGAGCCCAGTTTCCGCCTCCTAGCGCGAGAGGAGGGATCCTTTCCCTGCCTGGTCGGGAAAGAATTCCCGGCGTTCCCGTCGCATCTCAAGAGGAGGCGCTCTCCACAGGAAAGGCGAGAGAAACTCCAGGGTCGTGCCACCATTCCCAGAGTCCCCCAGATGTCTCAATCCATTCCAGGGAAACATGTTTTCCCTGCACTGCCTCGACTTTCAAGGCGAGGATCGACTCACACCACGGTGGCACGTGGGACAGCCCTGTGGGAAAGCCTCGTGGGAAAGCCTCGTGGGAAAGCCTCGAGGGAAAGCCACAGATCCCTTGATCCACGCAAAGGGAAGCGTGACACTGCTGCTACAGCTCGAGAGGAAAGCGCACGTGCATGCCCCCACTCGAGTTGAGGACTGACTCCCCTGGGGAGATTCCAGAAGTACCCCAAATCCAGGTAAGCACTGGAGAGGAATCCTCAGGTTCCGCCAGCGACTCCACACAAGGTCATAGGCCCCGGCATCTACAGGAGTGGAATCCCGAGAGGCCCCCGAGCAACTCGCATGGGGACTGGCCTTTCCTGAGTCCACCAGAGCGGGTCCCTGAGGTCCCCATCGTAAGTCGAGAGCACCTGCCGCAACTCGAGAAAATCCAGGAGGTTCTCCCCTCCAGGCGAGATGAGGCCCATTTCCGCTGAGGCGTCTCGAGGCTAATCACACCTAACCTCTGGAACTAACAAAGGGTCCTTCACACCCTTGCTGCAACTCAAGAAGTTCCCCGACATACCCGTCTCCACTCGAGAGGAATCAGGAGAGTCCCTCCCTCATCCAGAGGAGCCCCGTTTCCACCTCCAAGCTCGAGAGGAGGGATCCTTTCCCTGCGTGGTCGGGAAAGAATTCCCGGCGTTCCCGTCGCATCTCAAGGGGAGGGGCTCTCCACAGGAAGGGCGAGAGGTACTCCAGGGTCGTGCCACGAATCCCAGAGTCCCCCAGATGTCTCAGTCCATTCCAGGGAAACCTGTTTTCCCTGCATTGCCACGACTTTCAAGCCGAGGATCGACTCACACCACGGTGGCACGTGGGACAGCCCTGTGGGAAAGCCTCCTGGGAAAGCCACAGATCCCTTGATCCAGGCGAAGGGAAGCGTCACACTGCTGCTACAGCTCGGGAGGAAAGCGCACGTGCATGCCCCCACTCGAGAGGAGGACTGACTCCCCTGGGGAGACTCAGGAAGTACTCCAAGATCCATGTCACCACTGGAGAGGAATCCTCAGGTTCCGGCACCGACTCCACTCAAGGTCTTATGCCGGGGTACAGCCCCGGTGGATCCAGGGAATTCGAAGGGTGGTCGGCGTTGGCGTGGAAAGACTTGTTTATTTATTAATGTAAGATTAGATTAGGAAACTATAGTGTAGTAAAAGATTAAGTGGAGGAAGAGGGCTGAATAGCTTGGTATACGCGGAGGGCCAATAAAATTCAAGACAAGGTATTTGCACCACCTACGGTGGGCAACTGGCGCCCGCTTGAATATCTAAGGCGTGCCTCGCCTTAAGCTCCCTTTCGTGCGGGTCTTAACAGCCAGGGCAAGTAAGTAGACCTGGCGAGCCTCCGCACTCCAGGTGGAGATTCAGCCTGAAGTTATAGTAGAGCAGAGAGAAGGAAAGGTAGAGAAGAAGAAAGAGAGAGAAAGACACGGAGGAGCCAGAGTCCCAAAAAACCAGGCTGAGAGACTAGTTCGAGAAGCTGGTCCGAGAAACTGGCCCTCGGCCCCTGGCCTCCTCCTTTATTGTTCAGAAGGCCTTTTATACTTTTGATAAAACATGGAGATCAATGGATAACACAAAATTATGTTGCGTTCACAACCCAGATTCTTTCTGTATATCATTTTGTATACAAAAGGTCTCAGGTGATTTACATTATCTTCTGGCCAAGAGGCTTGTTAACACTTTTTGGCTCTCTCCCTTAATGAATGTTAATTTTGTTTCCCCTGAAGTGTTTTTCTTTAATCTGCATCTCCTTAAAGCATTAAAGTTACATCTCTATAGAACAAAGGTGCAGTGGGTTATAACAAAGAAGGTACTTAACTCAAAGATCTAATGTTGCTAATACCAGGTCTACTACTAGTTTTTCTATATACCAACTCTATCTAAAAATAAAGGATATGAAAATTTGGCAGCAAGCATTGACCCAAAAAATGAAACTTTTAATCAGTCCTATTCTAAAGATTTTGACTCCTCGGAAGCTCCTGCATTCCTAGGATGTTTTAAGCTTCCTGTGCCTCCTGCAGTCAGGAGGCCTCAAACAATCACAAGCGCAGCTGTACGAGTCCTGCAGGCAGGCTAGAAAGCCATCAGAGGGTTTTTGGATTGAAACACTTTTTCAAATGCAGAAGACTAACGCCCTGAATTGACTTTTTCCAGAAAAGGTCAGAAGAGTGAAAAAGCAGAGCACAAAAACCGGCAGATTTTTGTCGGGGTACATGCTTAAAAATTTCCAGAGGGGTCCCTGAAGTCTGAGCACGCCTTGCTTATGTCAGCTTCCTTCCTCATAACCTTGTCACGGGCGGGCTTCCTCACACTGGCTCCCGGCAGTCTTAGGCCCCGGCATCGACGGGAGAGGAATCCCGAGAGGCCCCCGAGCAACTCGCATGGGGACTGGCCTTTCTTGAGGCCACCAGAGCGGGTCCCTGAGGTCCCCGTCGTAAGTCGAGAGCACCTGCCGCAACTCGAGAAAATCCAGGAGGTGCTCCCCTCCAGGCGAGATGAGGCCCATTTCCGCTGAGGCGTCTCGAGGCTAATCACACCTTACCTCTGGAACTTCCAAAGGGTCCTTCACACCCTTGCTGCAACTCAAGAAGTTCCCCGACATACCCGTCGCCACTCGAGAGGAAGCACAAGAGTCCTGCCCTCATCCAGAGGAGCCCCGTTTCCGCCTCCTAGCTCGAGAGGAGGGATCCTTCCCCTGCGTGGTCGGGAAAGAATTTCCGGCGTTTCCGTCGCATCTCAAGAGGAGGCGCTCTCCACAGGAAAGGCGAGAGGAACTCCAGGGTCGTGCCACCATTCCCAGAGTCCCCCAGATGTCTCAGTCCATTCCAGGGAAACCTGTGTTCCCTGCACTGCCTCGACTTTCAAGCCGAGGTTCGACTCACACCACGGTGGCACGTGGGACAGCCCTGTGGGAAAGCCTCCTGGGCAAGCCTCGAGGGAAAGCCACAGATCCCTTGATCCACGCGAAGGGAAGTGTGACACTGCTGCTACAGCTCGAGAGGAAATCGCACGTGCATGCCCCAATTCGAGACGAGGACTGACTCCCCTGGGGAGACTCCAGAAGAACCCCAAATTCATGTCAGCACTGGACAGGAATCCTCAGGTTCCGGCAGCGACTCCACACAAGGTCTTAGGAACCAGCATCGACGGGAGAGGAATCCCGAGAGGCCCCCGAGCAACTCGCATGGGGACTGGCCTTTCCTGAGGCCACCAGAACGGGTCCCTGAGGTCCCCGTCGTAAGTCGAGAGCACCTGCCACAACTCGAGAAAATCCAGGAGGTTCTCCCCTCCAGGCGAGATGAGGCCCGTTTCCCCTGAGGCTTCTCGAGGCTAATCACACCTAACCTCTGGAACTTCCAAAGGGTCCTTCACACCCTTGCTGCAACTCAAGAAGTTCCCTGACATACCCGTCTCCACTCGAGAGGAAGCACGAGAGTCCCGCCCACATCCAGAGGAGCCCCGTTTCCGCCTCCTAGCTCGAGAGGAGGGATCCTTTCCCTGCGTGGTCAGTAAAGAGTTCCCGGCATTCCCGTCGCATCTCAAGAGGAGGCGCTCTCCACAGGAAAAGCGAGAGGAACTCCTGGGTCGTGCCACCATTTCCAGAGTCCCCTGGATGTCTCAGTCCATTCCAGGGAAAACTGTTTACCCTGCACTGCCTCGACTTTCAAGCCGAGGATCGACTCACACAACGGTGGCACGTGGGACAGCCCTGTGGGAAAGCCTCGTGGGAAAGTCTCGTGGGAAAGCCTCGAGGGAAAGCCACAGATCCCTTGATCCACGCATAGGGAAGCGTGACACTGCTGCTACAGCTCGGGAGGAAAGGGCACGTGCATGCCCCCACTCGAGACGAGGACTGACTCCCCTGGGGAGACTCCAGAAGTACCCCAAGATCCATGTCAGCACTGGAGAGGAATCCTCAGGTTCCGGCACCGACTCCACACAAGGTCTTAGGCCCTGGCATCGACAGGAGAGGAATCCCGAGAGGCCCCCGAGCAACTCGCATGGGGACTGGCCTTTCCTGAGGCCACCAGAGCGGGTCCCTGTGGTCCCCGTCGTAAGTCGAGATCACCTGCCGCAACTCGAGAACATCCAGGAGGTTCTCCCCTCCAGGCGAGATGAGGCCCATTTCCACTGAGGCGTCTGGAGGCTAATCACATCTAACATCTGGAAATTCCAAAGGGTCCTTCACACCCTTGCTGCAACTCAAGACGTTCCCCGACTTACCCGTCTCCACTCGAGAGGAAGCACGAGAGTCCCGCCCACATCCAGAGGAGCCCCGTTTCCGCCTCATAGCTCGCGGGGAGGGATCCTTTCCCAGCGTGGTCGGGAAAGAATTCCCGGCGTTCCCGTTGCATCTCAAGAGGAAGCGCTCTCCACAGGAAAGGCGAGAGGAACTCCAGGGTCGTGCCACCGTTCCCGAGTCCCCTGGATATCTCAGTCCAATTCAGGGAAAACTGTTTTCCCTGCACTGCCTCGACTTTCAAGCCAAGGATCGACTCACACCACGGTGGCACGTGGGACAGCCCTGTGGGAAAGCCTCGTGGGAAAGCCTCGAGGGAAAGACACAGATCCCCTGATCCACTCGAAGGGAAGCGCGACACTGCTGCTACAGCTCGGGAGGAAAGCGCACGTGCATGCCCCCACTCGAGACGAGGACTGACTGCCCTGGGGAGAATCCAGAAGTACCCCAAGATCCATATCTGCACTGGAGAGGAATCGTCCAGTTCCGGCACTGAGTCCACACAAGGTCTTAGGCCCCAGCATCGACGGGAGAGGAATCCCGAGAGGACCCGAGCAACTCCCATGGGGACTGGCCTTTCCTGAGGCCACCAGAACGGATCCCTGATTCCCCTTCGTAAGTCGAGAGCACCTGCCGCAACTCGAGAAAATCCAGGAAGTTCTCCCCTCTAGGTTAGATGAGTGTCATTTCCGCTGAGGCAACTAGGCGGTAATCACACTTAAACTCTGGAACTTCCAAAGGGTTCTTCACACCCTGTCTGCAACTCAAGAAGTTCCCCGACATCCTGTCTCCACTCGAGAGGAAGCACGAGAGTCCCGCCCACATCCAGAGGAGCCCCGTTTCCGCCTGCTAGCTCGAGAGGAGGGATCCTTTCCGTTCGTGATCGGGAAAGAATTCCCAGCGTTCCCGACCCATCTCAAGAGGAGGCACTCTGTACAAGAAAGGCGAGAGGAACTCCAGGGTCGTGCCACCATTCCCAGAGTCCCCCAGATGTCTCAGTCCATTCCAGGAACACCTGTTTTCCCTGCACTGCCTCGACTTTCAAGCCGAGGATCGACTCACAGCATGGTGACACGTGGGACAGCCCTGTGGAAAAGCCTCGTGGGAAAGCCTCGTGGGAAAGCCTCGAGGGAAAGCCACAGATCCCTTAATCCACGCGAAGGGAAGCGTGACACTGCTGCTACAGCTCGGGAGGAAAGCGCACGTGCATGCCCCAACTCGAGACGAGGACTGACTCCCCTGGGGAGACTCCACAAGTACCCCAAGATCCATTTCGGCACTGGAGAGGAATCCTCAGGTTCTGGCACTGAGTCCACACAAGGTCGTAGGCCCCAGCATCGACGAGAGAGGAATCCCGAGAGGCCCCGAGCAACTCCCATGGGGACTGGCCTTTCCTGAGGCCACCAGAGCGGGTCCCTGAGGCCCTCGTCGTAAGTCGAGAGCACTGCCGCAACTCGGGAAAATCCAGGAGGTTCTCCCCTCCAGGCGAGATGAGTCCCATTACCGCTGGGGTATCTCGAGGCTAATCACACCTTACCTCTGGAACTTCCAAAGGGTCCTTCACACCCTTA
Source organism: Capra hircus (assembly GCF_001704415.2). NCBI lineage: Eukaryota > Metazoa > Chordata > Mammalia > Artiodactyla > Bovidae > Capra > Capra hircus. The sequence goes on from NW_017194836.1 coordinate 14,538, forward strand.
CTCCAACTCAAGAAGTTCCCCGACATACCCGAGTCCACTCGAGAGGAAGCACGAGAGTCCCGCCCACATCCAGAGGAGCCCCGTTTGCGCCTCCTAGCTCGAGAGGAGGGATCCTTTCCCTGCGAGGTCGGGAAAGAATTCCCGGTGTTCCCGTCACATCTCAAGAGGAGGCGCGCTCCACAGGAAAGGAGAGAGGAATTCCAGGGTCGTGCAACCATTCCCAGAGTCCCCTGTATGTCTCAGTCCATTCCAGGGAAACCTGTTTTCCCTGCACTGCCTCGACTTTCAAGCCGAGGATGGACTCACACCGCGATGGCACGTTGGACAGCCCTGTGGGAAAGCATCGTTGGAAAGCCTCGTGGGAAAGCCTCGAGGGAAAGATACAGATCCCTTGATCCACGCGAAGGGAAGCGCGACACTGCTGCTACAGCTCGGGAGGAAAGCGCACGTGCATGCCCCCACTCGAGACGAGGACTGACTGCCCTGGGGAGTCTCCAGAAGTACCCTAAGATCCATGTCTGCACTGGAGAGTAATCCTCAGCTTCCGGCACTGAGTCCACAGAAGGTCTTAGGCCCCAGCATCGACGGGAGAGGAATCCCTAGAGGCCCTCGAGCAACTCGCATGGGTACTGGCCTTTCCTGAGGCCACGAGAGCGGGTCCCTGAGGTCCCCATCGTAAGTCGAGAGCACCTGCCGCTACTCGAGAAAATCCAGGAGGTTATCCCCACAGGCGCGATGAGGCCTATTTCCGCATAGGCAACTGGAGGCTAATCACACCTAAACTCTGGAACTTCCAAAGGGTCCTTCACACCCTTGCTGCAACTCAAGAAGTTTCCCGACATACCCATCTCCTCTCGAGAGGAAGCACGAGAGTCCCGCCCACATCCAGAGGAGGCCCGTTTCTGCCTCCTAGGTCGACAGGAGGGATCCTTTCCCTGCGTGGTCGGGAATGATTTCCCAGTGTTCCCGTCGCATCTCAAGAGGAGGCGCTCTCAACAGGAAAGGCGAGAGGAACTCCAGGGTCGTGCCACCATTCCCAGAGTCCCCTAGATATCTCAGTCCATTCCAGGGAAACCTGTTTTCCCTGCACTGCCTCGACTTTCAAGCCGAGGATCGACTCACACCACGGTGGCACGTGGGACAGCCCTGTGGTAAAGCCTCGTGGCAAAGCCTCGTGGAAAAGCCTCGAGGGAATGCCACAGATCCCTTTTTCCTCACGAAGGGAAGCGTTACAATGCTGCTACAGCTCGGGAGGAAAGTGCACTTGCATGCCCCACTCGAGACGAGGACTGACTCCCCTGGGGATACTCCAGAATAACCCAAGATTTATGTCAGCACTGCAGAGGATTCCTCAGGTTCTGGCACCGACTCCACACAAGGTCTTAGGCCCTGGCATCGACGGGAGAGGAATCCCGAGAGGCCCCCGAGTAACTCGCAAGGAAATGGCCTTTCCCGAGGCCACCAGAGCGCGTCCCTGAGGTCCCCGTCGTAAGTCTAGGGCACCTGCCACAACTCGAGAAAATCCAGGAGGTTCTACCTTCCAGGCGAGATAAGGCCCATTTCCGCTGTGGCGTCCTGAGGCTAATCACACCAGACCTCTGGAAATTCCAAAGGGTCCTTCACACCCTTGCTGCAACTCAAGAAGTTCCCTGATATACCCGTCTCCACACGAGAGGAAGCACGAGAGTCCCGACCACATCCAGAGGAGCCCCGTTTCCACCTCCTAGCTCGAGAGGAGTGATCCTTTCCCTGCGTGGTCGGAAAGAATTCCCGGCGTTCCCGTCGCATCTCATGAGGAGGTGCTCTCCACAGGAAAGGCGAGAGGAACTCCAGGGTCATGCCACTATTCCCAGAGTCCCCCAGATGTCTCAGTCCATTCCAGGGAAACCTGTTTTCCCTGCACTGCCTCGACTTTCAAGCCGAGGATCGACTCAAAAATGGTGGCACTTGGGACAGCCCTGTGGGAAAGCCTCGTGGGAAACATCGTGGGAAAGCCTCGAGGGTATGCCACAGATCCCTTGTTCCACGCGAAGGGAAGCGTGACACTGCTGCTTCAGCTCGGGAGGAAAGCGCACGTGCATGCCCCCACCCGAGACGAGGACTGACTCCCCTGGGGAGACACCAGAAGTATCCCAAGATCCATGTCAGCACTGGAGAGGAATCCTCAGGTTCCAGCACTGACTCCACACAAGGTCTTAGGCCCCGGCATCGACGGGAGAGGAATCCCGAGAGGCCCCGAGCAACTCGCATGGGGACTGGCCTTTCCTGAGGCCACCAGAGCGGGTCCCTGAGGTCCCCGTCGTAAGTCGAGAGCACCTGCCGCAACTCGAGAAATTCCAGGAGGTTCTCCCCTCCAGGCGACATGAGGCCCATTTCCGCTGAGGTATCTCGAGGCTAATCACACCTTACCTCTGGAACTTCCAAAGGGTCCTTCACACCCTTGCTGCAACTCAAGAAGTTCCCCGACATACCCGTCTCCACTCGAGACGAAGCACGAGAGTCCCGCCTACATCCAGAGGAGCCCCGTTTCCGCCTCCTAGCTCGAGAGGAACGATCCTTTCCCTGGGTGGTCCGGAAAGAATTTCTGGCGTTCCCGTCGCATCTCAAGAGCAGGTGCTCTCCACAGAAAAGGCGAGAGGAACTCCTAGGTCGTGCCACCATTCCCAGAGTCAACCCGATGTCTCCGTCCATTCCAGGTAAACCTGTTTTCCCTACACTGCCTCGACTTTCAAGCCGAGGATCGACTCACACCACGGTGGCACGTGGGACAGCCCTGTGGGAAAGCCTCGTGGGAAAGCCTCGAGGGAAAGCCACAGATCCCTTGATCCACTCGAAGGGAAGCGTGACACTGCTGCTACAGCTCGGGAGGAAAGCGCACATCCATGCCCCACTCGAGACGAGGACTGACTCCCCTGGGGAGACTCCAGAAAGTACCCCAATATCCATGTCAGCACTGGAGAGGAATCCTCAGGTTCCGGTACCGACTCCACACAAGATCTTAGGACCCGGCATCGACGGAGAGGAGTCCCGAGAGGCCCCGAGTAACTCGCAAGGAAATGGCTTTCCCGAGGCCACAGAGCGCGTTCCCTGAGGTCCCCATCTTAAGTCGAGAGCACCTGCCGAACTCGAGAAAATCCAGGAGGTTCTCCCCTCCAGGCGAGATGAGGCCCATTTCCGCTGAGGCGTCTCGAGGCTAATCAGATCTTACATCTGGAACTTCCAAAGGGTCCTTCACACCCTTGCAGCAACTCAAGAAGTTCCTCGACATACCCGTCTCCACTCGAGAGGAAGCACGAGAGATCCGCCCACATCCAGAGGAGACACGTTTCCGCCTCCTAGCTCAGAGGGAGGGATCCTTTCCCAGCGTGGTCGGGAAAGAATTCCCGGCGTTCCCGTTGCATCTCAAGAGGAGGCGCTCTCCACAGGAAAGGCGGAGAGGAACTCCAGGGTCGTGCCACCATTCCCAGAGTCCCCTGGATGTCTCAGTCTATTCCAGGGAAACCTGTTTTCCCTACACTGCCTCGCCGTTCAAGCCGAGGATCGACTCACACCACGGTGGCACGTGGGACAGCCCTGTGGGAAAGCCTCGTTGGGAAAGCCCTCGGAGGGAAAGCCACAGATCCCTTGATGGCTGGCGAAGGAAAGCTGACTCTGCTGCTACAGCTCGAGAGGTTCATGCCCCACTCGAGACGAGGACTGACTCCCCTGGGGAGATTCCAGAAGTCCCCCAAGATCCATGTCAGCACTGGAGAGGAATCCTCAGGTTCCGGCACCTGCTGGGAGCCAGTGTGAGAATCCGCCCGTGACAAGGTCATGAGGAAGGAAGCTGACATACGCAAGGCGTGCTCAGACTTCAGGGACCCCTCTGCAAATTCCTAAGCACGTACCTCAACAAAAATCTGCCGGCTTTTGTGCTCTGCTTTTCCACTCTTCTGACATTTTCTGGAAAAATCAATTCAGGGCTTAGTCTTCTGCATTTGAAAGAGTGTTTCAATCCAAAAACCCCTCCGATGGCTTTCTAGCCTGCCTGCAGGACTCGTACAGCTGCGCATGTGATTGTTGAGGCCTCCTGACCGCAGGAGGCACAGGAAGCTTAAAAACATCCTAGGAATGTAGGAGCTTCCGAGGAGTCAAAATCTTTAGAATAGGACTGATTAATGCTTTCATTTTTTGGGTCAATGCTTGCTGCCAATTTTCATATCCTTTATTTTTAGATATAGTTGTATATAGAAAAACAAGTAGTAGACCTGGTATTAGCAACATTAGATCTTTGAGTTAAGTACCTTCTTTGTTATATCCCACTGCCCCTTTGTTCTATAGAGATGTAACTTTAATGCTTTAAGGAGATGCAGATTAAAAAAAAAAAACACTTCAGGGGAAACAAAATTAACATTCATTAAGGAAGAGAGCCAAAAAGTGTTAACAAGCCTCTTGGCCAAAAGATAATGTAAATCACTGAGACCTTTTGTATACAAAATGATATAACGGAAAGAATCTGGGTTGCGAACGCTACATAATTTTGTGTTACCCATTGATCTCCGTGTTTTATCAAAAGTATAAAAGGCCTTCTGAACAATAAAGGATGGGCCCAGTTTCTCGGCACCAGTTTCTTCAAACATAGTCTCTCAGCCTGGTTCATTGCGACTCTTGCTCCCCCCATGTCCTCTCTCTCTCTGCTTTCTCCCCTTCCCTACTCTCTGCTCTTTACTTTAACTTCAGCTGAATCTCCAAATCTGAGCGGGCGCGGAGGCTCGCCAGCGTCTACTTACTTGCCGCCGGCTGTTAAGCACGCCGCACAAAGGGAGCTTAGCGTCGTGGCCACCCTTAGCATATTCAACGCGGCGCCGTGGCCAACGTAGATGGGGCAAATTCCTTTGCTCTGCGAATTTTATTGCCTTCCGCGTAAACGAGCTATTCAGCCCTCTTCCTCCACTTAATCTTCTAGCTACACTATAGTTGCTTAACTAATCTTACATTAATAAACAAACAAGTCTTCCACGCCAATGCCCGTACCACCCTTTCGAAAATTCCCTGATCCACCGGCTCTGGACCCCCAAGCTGGATGACCCGCCGAACAGGCTAAATTCGAAGCGTAGGTCCCGGAGCAAAAGCTGCCCCCGGAGCACTCTCTCGTTGCTTCCCCCCGGCAGCACTCTCTTGCTCCCCCCGAGTGACTTAATCACTCCCCCGGAGATACTTTCGGGTACTCCCCAGTGCTGGAGTGCTTCCACCGACGCCTAGACCCCACTACAGTGTGCCGCAGACCCCCTGTAGGATAGACAGGACGTAGGACGAGTGCGAAGTCGTTCAAGGCGCTTTAAGAGAAAACCTGCCGTCTTAGAGGTTCGAAAAGCAAACCTGTATTCTTAGCGGCTTTAAAACAAAAACCCCCCCTTGGCTAAGTAAAACCTTTTTTGTCAAGCCCAGACTTTCTATAACTCTTAATTTTCTACACGGGGGTAAACAAGACTCAAAAACAATGACACCTCTTTATACAACTAATTTTGAACTTGTTAAACAAAAAGACAAATTTTTTTTTAAAATTAAAAGGCCTAGGTTACAGCACCAATGTCCTTGTTATCCAGAAAAGAAATTTAGAGTACTTGGATTAACGGATAAAACAGCTAAAAAACTAATTATACTTGCATGTGGCCTGTAAATGCTTTGCTCTGTAAAATATTATAACAATTTCTGACCCCCTCATGAGGCTCTTATTAGATTAGCTAATAGAGAAGCAACTATACAGTGATCGTAAGTGGGATCCTCCACCAATTACGCAGAGTCAATTTTCTACCATTGGCCCAAACGAAAAAGCAGAGAAGACTGTACTCTTCCTCCCGACGGAAGGAGGGCTATAGACGCAAGCGGCGACGCCTTGTAGAGCCCCCTCCCCCTCGACACAAACAACACTTAAAATAGTTGTCTATGATTTAACGCGACCACTGCAACTCTGCTGGCCGCCTCCCCAGGGCTTCAAAGAACTCCCCCACTTTATATCCAAAGCCTCCCAAGAAACATTGCTTAAGCTTTGAAAACGATAGTGACAATATTTTTGAGCCAAAAGACCTACTCTCTTCTTGTG
>NW_017194837.1:0-9164 GCF_001704415.2 Capra hircus
GAGGCCAGGGCCGAGGGCCAGTTTCTCGGACCAGCTTCTCGAACTTTATCTCTCAGCCTGGTTTTTTTGGGACTCTGGCTCCCCCGTGTCTTTCTCTCTCTTCTTCTTCTCTACCTTTCCTTCTCTCTGCTCTTTACTTAACTTCAGGCTGAATCTCCACCTGGAGTGCGGAGGCTCGCCAGGTCTACTTACTTGCCCTGGCTGTTAAGACCCGCACGAAAGGGAGCTTAAGGCGAGGCACCCTTAGATATTCAAGCGGGCGCCGGTGGCCCAACGTAGGTGGTGCAAATTCCTTGTCTGGAATTTTATTGGCCTCCGCGTAAACCAAGCTATTCAGCCCTCTTCCTCCACTTAATCTTCTTACTACACTATAGTTTCCTAATCTAATCTTACATTAATAAATAAACAAGTCTTTCCACGCCAACGCCGTCCACCCTTCGAATTCCCTGGATCCACCGGGGCTGGACCCCGGCATAAGACCTTGAGTGGAGTCGGTGCCGGAACCTGAGGATTCCTCTCCAGTGCTGACATGGATCTTGGGTACTTCTGAGTCTCCCCAGGGGAGTCAGTCCTCGTCTCGAGTGGGGCATGCACGTGCGCTTTCCTCCCGAGCTGTAGCAGCAGTGTCACGCTTCCCTTCGCGTGGATCAAGGGATCTGTGGCTTTCCCAGGAGGCTTTCCCACAGGGCTGTCCCACGTGCCACCGTGGTGTGAGTCGATCCTCGGCTTGAAAGTCGAGGCAGTGCAGGGAAAACAGGTTTCCCTGGAATGGACTGAGACATCTGGGGGACTCTGGGAATGGTGGCACGACCCTGGAGTTCCTCTCGCCTTTCCTGTGGAGAGCCCCTCCTCTTGAGATGCGACGGGAACGCCGGGAATTCTTTCCGACCACGCAGGGAAAGGATCCCTCCTCTCGAGCTAGGAGGCGGAAACGGGGCTCCTCTGGATGTGGGGGACTCTCGTGCTTCCTCTCGAGTGGAGACGGGTATGTCGGGGAACTTCTTGAGTTGCAGCAAGGGTGTGAAGGACCCTTTGGAAGTTCCAGAGGTTAGGTGTGATTAGCCTCGAGACGCCTCAGCGGAAATGGGCCTCATCTCGCCTGGAGGGGAGAACCTCCTGGATTTTCTCGAGTTGCGGCAGGTGCTCTCGACTTACGACGGGGACCTCAGGGACCCGCTCTGGTGGCCTCAGGAAAGGCCAGTCCCCATGCGAGTTGCTCGGGGGCCTCTCGGGATTCCTCTCCCGTCGATGCCGGGGCCTAAGACCTTGTGTGGAGTCGGTGCCGGAACCTGAGGATTCCTCTCCAGTGCTGACATGGATTTGGGGTACTTCTGGAGTCTCCCAGGGGAGTCAGTCCTCGTCTCGAGTGGGGGCATGCACGTGCGCTTTCCTCCGAGCTGTAGCAGCAGTGTCACGCTTCCCTTCGCGTGGATCAAGGGATCTGTGGCTTTCCCTCGAGGCTTTCCACGAGGCTTTCCCACGAGGCTTTCCCACAGGGCTGTCCCACGTGCCACCGTGGTGTGAGTCGATCCTCGGCTTGAAAGTCGAGGCAGTGCAGGGAAAACAGGTTTCCCTGGAATGGACTGAGACATCTGGGGACTCTGGGAATGGTGGCACGACCCTGGAGTTCCTCTCGCCTTTCCTGTGGAGAGCGCCTCCTCTTGAGATGCGACGGGAACGCCGGGAATTCTTTCCCGACCACGCAGGGAAAGGATCCCTCCTCTCGAGCTAGGAGGCGGAAACGGGCTCCTCTGGATGTGGGCGGGACTCTCGTGCTTCCTCTCGAGTGGAGACGGGTATGTCGGGGAACTTCTTGAGTTGCAGCAAGGGTGTGAAGGACCCTTTGGAAGTTCCAGAGGTTAGGTGTGATTAGCCTCGAGACGCCTCAGCGGAAATGGGCCTCATCTCGCCTGGAGGGGAGAACCTCCTGGATTTTCTCGAGTTGCGGCAGGTGCTCTCGACTTACGACGGGGACCTCAGGGACCCGCTCTGGTGGCCTCAGGAAAGGCCAGTCCCCATGCGAGTTGCTCGGGGGCCTCTCGGGATTCCTCTCCCGTCGATGCCGGGGCCTAAGACCTTGTGTGGAGTCGGTGCCGGAACCTGAGGATTCCTCTCCAGTGCTGACATGGATCTTGGGGTACTTCTGGAGTCTCCCCAGGGGAGTCAGTCCTCGTCTCGAGTGGGGCATGCACGTGCGATTTCCTCTCCCGAGCTGTAGCAGCAGTGTCACGCTTCCCTTCGCGTGGATCAAGGGATCTGTGGCTTTCCCTCGAGGCTTGCCCAGGAGGCTTTCCCACAGGGCTGTCCCACGTGCCACCGTGGTGTGAGTCGATCCTCGGCTTGAAAGTCGAGGCAGTGCAGGGAAAACAGGTTTCCCTGGAATGGACTGAGACATCTGGGGGACTCTGGGAATGGTGGCACGACCCTGGAGTTCCTCTCGCCTTTCCTGTGGAGAGCGCCTCCTCTTGAGATGCGACGGAAACGCCGGGAATTCTTTCCCGACCACGCAGGGGAAGGATCCCTCCTCTCGAGCTAGGAGGCGGAAACGGGCTCCTCTGGATGAGGGGGGACTCTCGTGCTTCCTCTCGAGTGGAGACGGGTATGTCGGGAACTTCTTGAGTTGCAGCAAGGGTGTGAAGGACCCTTTGGAAGTTCCAGAGGTTAGGTGTGATTAGCCTCGAGACGCCTCAGCGGAAATGGGCCTCATCTCGCCTGGAGGGGAGAACCTCCTGGATTTCTCGAGTTGCGGCAGGTGCTCTCGACTTACGACGGGGACCTCAGGGACCCGCTCTGGTGGCCTCAGGAAAGGCCAGTCCCCATGCGAGTTGCTCGGGGGCCTCTCGGGATTCCTCTCCCGTCGATGCCGGGCCTAAGACTGCCGGGAGCCAGTGTGAGGAAGCCCGCCCGTGACAAGGTTATGAGGAAGGAAGCTGACATACGCAAGGCGTGCTCAGACTTCAGGGACCCTCTGGAAATTTTTAAGCATGTACCCCAACAAAAATCTGCCGGTTTTGTGCTCTGCTTTTTCACTCTTCTGACCTTTTCTGGAAAAAGTCAATTCAGGCGTTAGTCTTCTGCATTTGAAAGAGTGTTTCAATCCAAAAACCCTCTGATGGCTTTCTAGCCTGCCTGTAGGACTCGTACAGCTGCGCTTGTGATTGTTTGAGGCCTCCTGACCGCAGGAGGCACAGGAAGCTTAAAACATCCTAGGAATGCAGGAGCTTCCGAGGAGTCAAAATCTTTAGAATAGGACTGATTAAAAGTTTCATTTTTTGGGTCAATGCTTGCTGCCAAATTTTCATATCCTTTATTTTTAGATATAGTTGGTATATAGAAAAACAAGTAGTAGACCTGGTATTAGCAACATTAGATCTTTGAGTTAAGTACCTTCTTTGTTATAACCCACTGCACCTTTGTTCTATAGAGATGTAACTTTAATGCTTTAAGGAGATGCAGATTAAAGAAAAACACTTCAGGGGAAACAAAATTAACATTCATTAAGGAAGAGAGCCAAAAAGTGTTAACAAGCCTCTTGGCCAGAAGATAATGTAAATCACCTGAGACCTTTTGTATACAAAATGATATACAGAAAGAATCTGGGTTGTGAACGCTACATAATTTTGTGTTATCCATTGATCTCCATGTTTTATCAAAAGTATAAAAGGCCTTCTGAACAATAAAGGAGGAGGCCAGGGGCCGGGGGCCAGTTTCTCGGACCAGCTTCTCGAACTAGTCTCTCAGCCTGGTTTCTTGGGACTCTGGCTCCCCCCGTGTCTTTCTCTCTCTTTCTTCTTCTCTACCTTTCCTTCTCTCTGCTCTTTACTTTAACTTCAGGCTGAATCTCCACCTGGAGTGCGGAGGCTCGCCAGGTCTACTTACTTGCCCTGGCTGTTAAGACCCGCACGAAAGGGAGCTTAAGGCGAGGCACCTTAGATATTCAAGCGGGCGCCGGTGGCCCAACGTAGTGGTGCAAATTCCTTGTCTGGAATTTTATTGGCCTTCCGCCTAAACCAAGCTATTCAGCCTCTTCCTCCACTTAATCTTCTTACAACACTATAGTTTCCTAATCTAATCTTACATTAATAAATAAACACGTCTTTCCAGGCCAACGCTGTCCACCCTTCGAATGCCCTGGATCCACCGGGGCTGGACCCTGGCATAAGACCTTGTGTGGAGTAGGTGCCAGAACCTGAGGATTCCTCTCCAGTGCTGACATGGATCTTGGCGTCCTTAAAGGCGAGATGAGGCCCATTTGCGCTGAGGCGTCTCGAGGCTAATCACACCTAACCTCTGGAACTTCCAAAGGGTCCTTCACACCCTTGCTGCAACTCAAGAAGTTCTCCGACATACCCGTCTACAGTCGAGAGTATCAACATCTTCCCGCCACTTTCAGAGGAGCACCGTTTCCACCTCATAGCTCGAGAGGAGGGATCCTTTCCCTGCATGGTCTGGAAAGCATTCCTGGCGTTCCAGTCGCATCTCAAGAGGAGGCCCTCTCTACAGGAAAGGCGAGAGAAACTCCAGGGTCGTTCCACCATTCCCAGAGTCCCCCAGATGTCTCTGTCAATTCCAGGGAAACCTGTTTTCCCTGCACTGCCTCGACTTTCAAGTCGAGGATCGACTCACACACGGTGGCACGTGGGACAGCCCTGAGGAAAATCCTCTTGGGAAAGCCTCGAGGGAAAGCCACAGATCCCTTGATCCACGCGACGGGAAGTGTGACACTGCTGCTACAGTTCGTGAGGAAAGCTCACGTGCATGCACCCACACGAGATGAGCACTGACTCCCCAGGGGAGACACCAGAAATACGCCAAGACCCATGTAAGCACTGGGAGGAATCCTCAGGTTCCGGCCCGACTCCACACAAGGTCTTAGGCCCCATCGACGGGAGAGGAATCCCGAAAGGCCCCTTGCAACTCCCATGGGCACTGGCCTTTCCTGAGGCCACCAGAGCGGGTCCCTGAGGTACCTGTCTTAACTCGAGAGACCCTGCCCAACTCTAGAAAATCCAGGAGGTTCTCCCCTCCAGGCGAGATGAGGCCCATTTCCTCTGAGGCGTCTGGAGGCTCATCACACCTAAACTCTGAAAATTCAAAAGGGTCCTTGCTGCAACTCAAGAAGTTCCCGACATACCCGTCTCCACTAGAGAGGAAGCACGAGGGTCCCGCCCACATCCAGAGGAACCCCGTTTCCACCTGGCAGCTTGAGATGAGGGATCCTATCCTGCTTAGTCAGGAAAGATTTTTCGGCGTTCCCGTGGCATCTCAAGAGTAAGGGCTCTCAATAGGAAAGGCGAGAGGAACTCCAGGGTCGTGCCACCATTCCAAGAGTCCCCAGATGTGTCAGTCCATTTCAGAGGAACCAGTTTTCCTGCACTGCCTCGACTTTCACGCCGAGTATCGACTCACACCATGGTGGCACGTGGGACAGCCCTGTGGGAAAGCCTCGTGGGAAAGCCTCGAGGGAAAGCCACAGATCCCTTGATCCCCCGCGACGGGAAGCGTGACACACCTGCTACACTGTCCCTGAGGTCACGGTCGTATGTTGAGAGCACCTGCCGCAACTCGAGAAAATCCAGGAGGTTCTCTGCTTCAGTCGAGATGAGGCCCATTTTCTCTGCGGCGTCTCGAGAGTAATCACGCCTAAACTCTGGAACTTCCAAAGGGTCCTACACACCCTTGCTACAACTCAAGAAGTTCCCGACATACCCGTCTCCACTCCAGAGGAAGCACGAGGGTCCGGCCACCTCCAGAGGAGCTCCGTTTCCTCCTCCAAGCTCGAGATGAGGGATCTTCTCTGCTTCCTCGGGAAAGAATTTCCGACGTTTCCGACGCATCTCAGAGGAGGCGCGCTGCACAGGAAAGGCAAGAGGAACTCATGGGTCGTGCCACCATTCCAAGAGTCCCCCAGATGTCTCAGTCCATTCCAGAGGATTCTGTTTTCCCTGCACTGCTTCGACTTGCACGGCGAGGATCGCGGTGGCAGAGGCGAGGATCGCGGTGGTACGTGGGAGAGCCCTGTGGGAAAGCCTCGTCTGAAAGCCTCGAGGGAAAGCCACAGATCCCTTGATCCACGCGATGGGAAGCGTGACACTGCTGCTACAGCACGGGAGGAAAGCGCACGTGCATGCCCCCACTCGAGACGAGGACTGACTCCCCTGGGGAGACTCCAGAAGTACCTCAAGATGCATGTCAGCCCCTGGAGAGGAATCTTCAGGTTCTGGCCCCGACTCCACACAAGGTCATGGCCCTGGCATCGACGGGAGAGGAATAGCGACACGCCCTCTAGCAACTCGCATGGGGACTGGCCTTTACTGAGGTCACCAGAGCGGGTCCATGAGGTCCCCGTCGTAAGTCGAGAGCACCTGCCGCAACTCGGTAAAATCCAGGAGGTTCTCCCCTCCAGGCGAGATGAGGCCCGTTTCCACTGAGGTGTCTCGAGGCTAATCACATGTGACCTCTGGAACTTCCAAAGAGTCTTTCACAGTCATGCTGCAACTCAAGAAGTTCCCCGACATACCCGTCTCCATTCAAGAGGAAGCACGAGGGTCCCGGCCACATCCAGAGGAGCTCCGTTTCCACTTCGTAGCTCGAGATGAGGGATCCTTTCCCTGCTTGGTCGGAAAGAATTCCCGGCATTCCCATCGCATCTCAACGGGAGGCACTCTCCAAAGGAAAGGGGAGAGGAACTGCAGGGTCGTGCCACCATTCCGAGACTCCCCGAGACGTCTCAGTCCATTCCACAGGAACTTTTTTTCCCTTCACTGCCTCGGCTTTCACGCCGAGGATCGACTCACACCACCGTGGCACGTGGGACAGCGCTGTGGGAAAGCCTCGTGGGAAAGACTCGAGGGAAAGCCACAGATCCCTTGGTCCACGCAAGGGGAAGCGTGACACTGCTGCTACAGCATGGGAAGAAAGGGCACGCTCATGCCCCACTCGAGACGAGGCCTCACTCCCTTGTGGAGACTCCAGAAGTACCCCAAAATCCATGTCAGTACTGGAGAGGAATCCTCAGGTTCCGGCCCCGACTCCACACAAGGTCTTAGGCCCCGGCATCGACGGGAGAGGAATCACGAGAGGCCCCCTAGGAACACGCATGATGACTGGCCTTTCCTGTGGCCGCCAGAGTGGGTCCCTGAAGTCCCCGTCGTAACTCGAGAGCACCTGCTGAAACTAGGGAATATCCAGGAGCCTCTCCATTCCAGGCGACATGAGGCCCATTTCCGCTGAGGCATCTCGAGACTAACCACACCTAACCTCTGGAACTTCCAAAGGGTCCTTCACACCCTTGCTGCAACTCAAGAAGTTCCCCGACATACCCGTTCCTCTTCACATTCTGCCATAATGGTGGTGTCATCTGCATATCTAAGTTTATTGATATTTCTTCCCGGCAATCTTGATTCCAGTTCATGTATCTTCCATCCCAGCATTTTTCATGATGTACTCTGCATATAAGTTAAATAAACAGGGTGACGATATACAGCCTTGACATACTCCTTTTCCTTTTTGGAACCAGTCTGTTGTTCCATGTCCTGCCTAACTGTTGCTTCCTGACCTTCATCCAGATTTCTCAAGAGGCAGGTTAGGTGGTCTGGTATTCCATCTCTTTCAGAATTGTGGCTAAGACAACAGTATAAGGACCTTTCCGATGTCAGGCCAAGGAATTGTGTTTCCAGTCATTGAGCCACACCTGATCACTGAGCACAAATTCATGAATCTGTTCCTCAAGGGGGAATGATATTCTTTTTATACAAACTTAGTTACCTGATTTATTACCTTACCTAATTGTTCCATCTGCTGTGAAATCCCACCCCCTTACTTGTGGCAAATCTGCTAACACCTGCCTCACTGTGGGAGGGGGTCTCCCATAGAAAATTTCATAAGGACAACAACTATGGGAACGTGCGGTAACCCATAATATGAGTAAGTCTGCCGGAAGCAAGCCCATCCATGTACAGTCAGTTTCTATGATCCATTTAGAAAGTGTCTCTTCAAGAGTTTGGTTGTTTCTTTCCACCATTCCAGAACACTGGGCCTATATGCTGTATGTAATTTCCACTGATATTTAGAGCTTCACATACCTGTTAATTAACGCGGCTACAAAGACAGGGCCATTGTCGGATTCTATACTGGTTGGAAACCCAAGTCTGGGAATTATTTCTCAAATCAGCGAGCTACTTCATTTTCTTTTTCAGATCAGGTAGGGAAGGCCTCTGCCCAACCGGAGAAGGTACCTACTATTCTAGTAAGTCATGATAACAGGTGACTGCCTTTGCTTCCCGAAGGACACTCGCTTTCCCTGCATCCTGAGAACTCCACGTCTCAGCCAGTTGGAAAAGCGCTTCTTGGAGGTCATTATTCAGGGCAATTTCCCCTGGAGCCCGGGGCCCTAGGGAGCGGCTGCACACTCCCAGGGAAAGGCAGAGCCACAGCCACACATCTGTCCCATCCCCTTTGCTCTGTAGGAGAGCTCTAGTGAGCCTAGGTCTGTCAGGAAAATTCTTGGCTCCTATGGGGACACATTCTATGTGTGAAACTGCATCCAGGACCTAGGGGCCACAGGGCGCCTGTTTCTCTCGGGGCGGAGGGGTGGGGGGCCTGAAGCAGTGCGGCCCAGCAACAGCTTCCACATCCATCCAATTGCTCTTTTTTACCTCTGATAGAAACTAGCTTTGTTCCAGCCTTTGACAATTTGGAGGCAAGCGGGCCCCACTTCCTCCCCAAGGAGGCATGGGACCTACTTTGAGTGGAAAGGCCCCTCACGGAGCTGAACCCAGGAAGGCACCCAGTCATGTCTGACACAATTCCTGCATCCTGCTTCTTCATGAGCAAACCGCTATAAGCTAGGAATGTCTTTCCAAGGCTCAGAAAGGACAGGGGAGATGCATGGTGCTGCCTCTGGAATTTCGGTCCTCTGAGCAGACCTGGAGGTCTCCCCTTGAAGAAGCTCACCAGTTTCTTCCAAATACAAAGGCTTGCAAACACACACTTGGTGGCTGCCTCTTCTTTCCCTGAAGCACAATCACTTCCCCCGCATCCTGTGAACTCTGCATCCCAGCCTGCTGGAAAAGCGCTTCTTGGAGGTCATTTTTCAGGGACAATTTTCCCTGGAGCCGGGGTAGGGGAGGGCCCCATGCTCGCTGGAAAGGCAGAGTCACATC
>NW_017194838.1:0-9163 GCF_001704415.2 Capra hircus
TGGCCCCTAGGTCCTGGATGCAGTTTCACACATAGAATGTGTCCCCATAGGAAGCCAAGAATTTTCCTGACAGACCTAGGCTCACTAGAGCTCTCCTACAGAGCAAAGGGGATGGGACAGATGTGTGGCTGTGGCTCTGCTTTCCCTGGGAGTGTGGAGCCGCTCCCTATGGCCCGGGCTCCAGGGGAAGGTTGCCCCTGAATAATGACCTCCAAGAAGCGCTTTTCCAACTGGCTGAGACGTGGAGTTCTCAGGATGCAGGGAAAGCGAGTGTCCTTCGGGGAAGCAAAGGCAGTCACTGTTATCATGACTTACTAGAATAGTAGGTACCTTCTCCGGTTGGGCAGAGGCCTTCCTACCTGATCTGAAAAAAAAAGAAAAAACTCGCTGATTTGAGAAATAATTCCCAGACTTGGGTTTCCAACCAGTATAGAATCCGACAATGCCCTGTCTTTGTAGCCGCGTTAATTAACAGGTATGTGAAGCTCTAAATATCAGTGGAAATTACATACAGCATATAGCCCCAGTGTTCTGGAATGGTGGAAAGAAACAACCAAACTCTTGAAGAGACACTTTCAAATGGATCATAGAGACTGACTGTACATGGATGGGCTTGCTCCGGTAGACTTACTCATATTACGGGTAACCACACGTTCCCACAGTTGTTGTCCTTATGAAATTTTCTATGGGAGACCCCTCCCACAGTGAGCAGGTGTTAGCAGATTTGCCACAAGTAAGGGGGTGGGATTTCACAGCAGATGGAACAATTAGGTAAGGTAATAAATCAGGTAACTAAGTTTGTATAAAAAAGAATATCATTCCCCTTGAGGAAGAGATTCGTGAATTTGTGCTCAGTGATCAGGTGTGGCTCAATGACTGGAAACACAATTCCTTGGCCTGACATCGGAAAGGTCCTTATACTGTTGTTTTAGCCACAATTCTGAAAGAGAGGGGAATACCAGACCACCTAACCTGCCTCTTGAGAAATCTGGATGAAGGTCAGGAAGCAACAGTTAGAGCAGGACATGGAACAACAGACTGGTTCCAAAAAGGAAAAGGTGTATGTCAAGGCTGTATATTGTCACCCTGTTTATTTAACTTCTATGCAGAGGACATCATGAAAAATCCTGGGATGGAAGATACATAAGCTGGAATCAAGATTGCCGGTAGAAATATCAATCAACTTAGATATGCAGATGACACCACCATTATGGCAGAACGTGAAGAGGAACGGGTATGTCGGGGAACTTCTTGAGTTGCAGCAAGGGTGTGAAGGACCCTTTGGAAGTTCCAGAGGTTAGGTGTGGTTAGTCTCGAGATGCCTCAGCGGAAATGGGCCTCATGTCGCCTGGAATGGAGAGGCTCCTGGATATTCCCGAGTTTCAGCAGGTGCTCTCGAGTTACGACGGGGATTCAGGGACCTGCTCTGACGGCCGCAGGAAAGGCCAGTTATCATGCGTGTTGCTAGGGGGCCTCTCGTGATTCCTCTCCCCGTCGATGCTGGGGCCTAAGACCTTGTGTGGAGTCGGGGCCGGAAGCTGAGGATTCCTCTCCAGTGCTGACATGGATTTTGGGGTACTTCTGGAGTCTCCACAAAGGAGTCAGGCCTCGTCTCGAGTGGGGACATGAGCGTGCCCTTTCCTCCCATGCTGTAGCAGCAGTGTCACGCTTCCCCTTGCGTGGACCAAGGGATCTGTGGCTTTCCCTCGAGTCTTTCCCACGAGGCTTTCCCACAGGGCTGTCCCACGTGTCACGGTGGTGTGAGTTGATCCTCGGCATGAAAGCCGAGGCAGTGCAGGGAAAACAGGTTCCTGTGGAACGGACTGAGATATCTGGGGAGTCTTGGAATGGTGGCACGACCCTGCAGTTCCTCTCCCCTTTCCTTTGGAGAGCGCCTCCTCTTGAGATGCGATGGGAATGCCGGGAATTCTTTCCGGAACAAGCAGGGAAAGGATCCGTCCTCTCGAGCTACGAGCCGGAAACGGAGCTCCTCTGGATGTGGCCGGGACCCTCGTGCTTCCTCTTGAGTGGAGACGGGTATGTCGGGGAACTTCTTGAGTTGCAGCATGGCTGTGAAAGACTCTTTGGAAGTTCCAGCGGTCAAGTGTGATTAGCCTCGAGACACCTCAGTGGAAACGGGCCTCATCTCGCCTGCAGGGGAGAACCTCCTGGATTTTACCGAGTTGCGGCAGGTGCTCTTGACTTACGACGGGGACCTCATGGACCCGCTCTAGTGACCTCAGGAAAGGCCAGTCCCCATGCGAGTTGCTAGAGGGCCTGTCGCTGTTCCTCTCCCGTCGATGCCAGGGCCTAAGACCTTGTGTGGAGTCGGGGCGGGAACCTGAGGATTCCTCTCCAGGGCTGACATGCATCTTGGGGTACTTCTGGAGTCTCCCCAGGGGAGTCAGTCCTCGTCTCGAGTGGGGGCATGCACGTGCGCTTTCCTCCCGAGCTGTAGCAGCAGTGTCACGCTTCCCGTCGCGTGGATAAAGGGATCTGTGGCTTTCCCTCGAGGCTTTCCCACGAGGCTTTCCCACAGGGTCTCCCACGTGCCACCGTGGTGTGAGCCGATCCTCGGCATGAAAGTCGAAGCAGTGCAGGGAAAACAGGATCCTCTGGAATGGACGGAGACATCTGGGGGCACTTGGAATGGTGGCACGACCCATGAGTTCCTCTCGCCTTTCCTGTGGCAGCGCGCCTCCTCTTGAGATGCGTCGGAAACGTTGGGAATTCTTTCCCGAGGAAGCAGGGAAGGATACCTCATCTCGAGATTGGAGGCGGAAACGGAGCTCCTCTGGAGGAGGCCGGACCCTCGTGCTTCCTGTGGAGTGGAGACGGGTATATCGGGGAACCTCCTGAGTTGTAGCAAGGGTGTGTAGGACCCTTTGGAAGTTCCAGAGTTTAGGTGTGATTACTCTCGAGACACCGCAGAGAAAATGGGCCTCATCTCGACTGGAGCAGAGAACCTCCTGGATTTTCTCCAGTTGTGGCAGGTGCTCTCAACATACGACCGTGACCTCAGGGACAGTGTAGCAGATGTGTCACGCTTCCCTTCGCGGGGATCAAGGGATCTGTGGCTTTCCCACGAGGCTTTCCCAAAGGGTGTCCCACGTGCCACCATGGTGTTAGTGGATCCTCGGCGTGAAAGTCGAGGCATTGCGGGGAAAACAGGTTCCTCTGAAATGGACTGAGATATGTGGGGGACTCTTGGAATGGTGGCACGACCCTGGAGTTCCTCTCGCCTTTCCTATTGAGAACCCTTGTCTTGAGAGGCCACGGGAACGCTGAAAAATCTTTCTTGACTAAGAAGGATAGGATCCCTCATCTCGAGCTACCAGGCGGAAACGGGGTTCCTCTGGATGTGGGCGGGACCCTCGTACTTCCTCTCGAGTGGAGACGGGTATTTCGGGGAACTTCTTGAGTTGCAGCAAGGACCCTTTTTAAATTTCCAGAGTTTAGGTGTGATTAGCCTCCAGACGCCTCAGAGGAAATGGGCCTCATCTCGCCTGGAGCGGAGAACCTCCTGGATTTTCTAGAGTCTCTCCAGTTACGACGGGGACCTCAGGAACCCGCTCTGGTGGCCTCAGGAAAGGCCAGTGCCCATGGGAGTTGCAAGGGGGCCTTTCGGGATTCCTCTCCCGTCGATGTCGGGGCCTAAGACCTTGTGTGGAGTCGGGGCTGGAACCTGAGGATTCCTCTCCAGTGCTGACATGGATCTTGGGGTACTTCTAGAGTCTCTCCTGGGGAGTCAGTGCTCATCTCGTGTGGGGGCATGCACGTGAGCTTTCCTCACGAACTGTAGCAGCAGTGTCACACTTCCCGTCGCGGGGATCAAGGGATCTGTGGCTTTCCCTCGAGGCTTTCCGACGAGGCTTTCCCACAGGGCTGTCCCACGTGGGACATGCCATGGTGGAGTGTGTGGATCCTCGGCGTGAAAGTAGAGGCAGTGCAGGGAAAACAAGTTCCTCTGGAATGGACTGAGACATCTGGGGGTCCCTTGGAATTGTGGTACGACACTGGGTTTCTCTCGCCTTTCCTATTGAGAGCGCCTCTTCTTGAGATGCGACGGGAAAGCCGGGAATTCTTTCCAGACGAAGCAGGAAAAGAATCCCTAATCTCAAGCTACGAGGTGGAAACCAGGCTCCTCTGGATGTGGGCGGGACCCTCGTGCTTCCTCTCGAGTGGAGACTGGTATGTCGGGGAACTTCTTGAGTTGCAGCAAGCGTGTGAAGGACCCATTGGAAGTTCCAGAGGTTAGGTGTGATTAGCCTCGAGACGCCTCAACGGAAATGGGCCTCATCTCGCCTGGAGGGGAGAACCTCCTGGATGTTCTCGAGTTGCTGCAGGTGCTCTCGACTTAAGACGGGGACCTCAGGGACCCGCTCTGGTGGCCTCAGGAAAGGCCAGTCCCCAGGCGAGTAGCTCGGGGGCCTCTTGGGATTCCTCTCCCTTCGATGCCAGGGCCTAAGACCTTGTGTGGAGTCGGTGCTGGAACCTGAGGATTCCTCTCCAGTGCTGACATGGATCTTAGGGTACTTCTGGAGTCTCCCCAGGGGAGTCAGTCCTCCTCTCAGTGGGGGCATGCACGTGCGCTTTCCTCCCGAGTTGTAGCAGCAGTGTCACCCTCCCGTCGCGTGGATCATGGGATCAGTGGCTTTCCCTCGAGGCTTTCCCACGAGGCTTTCCCACGAGGCTTTCCCACGAGGCTTTCCCACAGGGCTGTCCCACGTGCCTCCGTGGTGTGAGTCGATCCTCGGCTTGAAAGTCGAGGCAGTGCAGGGAAAACAGGTTTCCCTGGAATGGACTGAGACATCTGGGGGACTCTGGGTAATGGTGGCACGACCCTGGAGTTCCTCTCGCCTTTCCTGTGGAGAGCACCTCATCTTGAGATGCGACGGGAACAACGGGAATTCTTTCCAGACCACGCAGGGAAAGGATCCCTCCTCTCCAGCTATGAGGCGGAAACGGGGCTCCTCTCGATTTGGGCGGGACTCTCGTGCTTCCTCTCCAGTGGAGACGGGTATATCGGGGAACTTCTTGAGTTGCAGCAAGGGTGTGAAGGACCCTTTGGAAGTTCCAGAGGTTAGGTGTGATTAGCCTCGAGAAGGCCTCAGCTGAAATGGGCCTCATCTCTCCTGGAGGGGAGAACCTCCTGGATTTTCTCGAGTTGGGGCAGGTGCTCTTGACTTAAGACGGGGACCTCAGGGACCCGCTCTGGTGGCCTCAGGAAAGGCCAGTCCCCCTGCGAGTTGCTTGGGGTCCTCTCGGGATTCCTCTCCCGTCGATGCCGGGCCCTAAGACCTTGTGTTGAGTCAGTGCCGGAACCTGAGGATTCCTCTCCAGTGCTGATATGGATCCTGGGGTACTTCTGGAGTCTCCCCAGGGGAGTAAGTCCTCGTCTCGAGTGGGGGCATCCACGTGCGCTTTCCTACCGAGCTGTAGCAGCAGTGTCACGCTTCCCTTCGCGTGGATCAAGGGATCTGTTGCTTTCCCTCGAGGCATTCCCACAGGGCTGTCCCACGTGCCACCGTGGTGTGAGTCGATCCTCGGCTTGAAAGTGGAGGCAGTGCAGGGAAAACAGGTTTCCATGGAGTGGACTGAGACATCTGGGGGACTCTGGGAATGGTGGCACGACCCTGGAGTTCCTCTCGCCTTTCCTGTGGAGAGCGCCCCCTCTTGAGCTGCTATGGCAAGTCCGGGATTTCATTCCCGACCACGCAGGGAATGGATCCCTCCTCTCGAGCTAGGAGGCGGAAACGGGGCTCCTCTGTATGTGGGCGGGGCTCCGTGCTTCCTCTCGAGTGGAGACGGATAAGTCGGGAAACTTCTTGAGTGCAGCAAGGGTGTGAATGACCCGTTGGAAGTTCCAGAATTTAGGTGTGATTAGCCTCGAGACGCCTCAGAGGAAATGGGCCTCATCTCGCCTAGACGGGAGAACCTCCTGGATTTTCTCGAGTTGCGGCCGGTGCTCTCGACTTACGACGGGACCTCAGGGACCCGCTCTGGTGGCCTCAGAAAAGGCCAGTCCCCATGCGAGTTGCACAGGGGCCCCTCGGGATTCGTCTCCCGGCGATGCCTGGGCCTAAGACCTTGTGTGGAGTCAGTGTCAGAAACTGAGGATACCTCTCCAGTGCTGACATGAATATTGGGGTGCTTCTGGAGTCTCCCCAGGGAAGTCAGTCCTCGTCTCGAGCGGTGGCATGCACGTGCGCTTTCCTCCCGAGCTGTAGCAGCAGTGTCACGCTTCCCTTCGCGTGGATCAAGGGATCTGTGGCTTTCCCACGAGGCTTTCCCACGAGGCTTTCCCACAGGGCTGTCCCACGTGCCACCATGGTGTGAGTCGATCCTAGGCTTGAAAGTGGAGGCAGTGCAGGGAAAACAGGTTTCCCTGTAGTGGACTGAGACATCTTGGGGACTCTGGGAATGGTGGCATGACCCTGGAGTTCCTCTCGCCTTTTCTGTGGAGAGCGCCCCCTCTTGAGCTGATATGGCAAGACCGGGAATTCTTTCCCGACCACGCAGGGAAAGGATCCCTCCTCTCGAGCTATGAGGCGGAAACGGGGCTCCTCTGGATATGGGCGGGGCTCTCATGCTTCCTCTCAAGTGGAGACGGGTAAGTCGGGAAACTTCTTGAGTTGCAGCAAGGGTGTGAAGGACCGTTTGGAAGTTCCAGAAGTTAGGTGTGATTAGCCACGAGACGCCTCAGCGGAAATGGGCCTCATCTCGCCTGGACGGGAGAACCTCCTGGATTTTTTCGAGTTGCGGCAGGTGCTCTCGACTTACGATGGGGACCTCAGGGACCCGCTCTGGTGGCCTCAGGAAAGGCCAGTCCCCATGCGACTTGCTCGGGGGCCTCTCGGGATTCCTCTCCCGACGATGCCGGGGCCTATGACCTTGTGTGGAGTCGGTGCCGGAACCTGAGGATTCCTCTCCAGTGCTGATATGGATCCTGGGATACTTCTGGAGTCTCCCAAGGGGAGTCAGTCCTCGTCTCGAGTGGGGGCATGCACGTGCGCTTTCCTCCCGAGCTGTAGCAGCAGCTGTCACACTTCCCTTCGCGTGGATCAAGGATCTGTGGCTTTCCCTCGAGGCATTCCCAGGAGGCTTTCCCACGAGACTTTCCCACGAGGCTTTCCCACAGGGCTGTCCACGTGCCACCGTGTTGAGTCGATTGGACTGAGTCATCTGGGGGACTCTGGAATGGTGGCACGACCCTGGAGTTCCTCTCGCCTTTACATGTGGAGAGCACCTCCCCTTGAGATGCGACGGTAATGCCGGGAATTCTTTCCCGAGCACGAAGGGAAAGGATCCCTCCTCTCGAGCTAGGAGGCGGAAACGGGACTCCTCTGGATGTGGGCGGGACTCTCGTGCTTCCTCTCGTGTGGAGACGTGTATGTCGGGGAACTTCTTGAGTTGCAGCAAGGGTGTGAAGAACCGTTTGGAAGTTCCAGAGGTTAGGTGTGATTAGCTTGGAGACACCTAAGTGGAAATGGGCCTCATCTCGCCTGGAGGGGAGAACCTCCTGGATTTTCTCGAGTTGCAGCAGGTGCTCTCGACTTACGACGGGGACCTCAGGAACCCGCTCTCGTGGCCTCAGGAAAGGCCAGTCCCCTTGCGAGTTGCTCGGGGGCCTCTCTGGAATTTCTCTCCCGTCGATGCCGGGGCCTAAGACCTTGTGTGGAGTCTGTGCCGGAAACTTAGGATTCCCCGCCCGTGCTGACATGGATCTTGGGTTACTTCTGGAGTCTCCCCAGGGGAGTCAGTCCTCGTCTCGTGTGGGGCATGCACGTGCGCTTTCCTCCCGAGCTGTAGCAGCAGTGTCACGCTTCCTTTCGCGGGGATCAAGGGATCTGTGTCTTTCCCTCGAGGTTTTCCCACCAGGCTTTCCCACGAGGCTTTCCCACGAGGCTTTCCCACAGGGCTGTCCCAAGTGCCACCGTGGTGTGAGTCGATCCTCAGCTTGAAAGTCGAGGCAGTGCAGGGAAAACAGGTTTCCCTGGAATGGACTGAGACACTCTGGGGGACTCTGGGAATGGTGGCACAACCCTGGAGTTCCTCTCGCCTTTCCTGTGGAGAGCGCCTCCACTTGAGATGCGATGGGAACCCCGTGAATTCTTTCCCGACCACTCAGGGAAAGGATCCCTCCTCTGGAGCTAGGAGGCGGAAACGGGGCTCCTCTGGATGTGGGTGGGACTCTCGTGCTTCCTCTCGAGTGGAGTCCGGAATATTGCGGAAGTTCTTGAGTTCCAGCAAGGGTGTGAAGAACCCTTTGGAAGTTCCAGAGTTTAGGTGTGATTAGCCTCGAGTCGCCTCAGCGGAAATGGGCCTCATCTCGCCTGGAGGGGAGAACCTCCTGTATTTTCTCGAGTTGCGGCAGGTGCTCTCGACTTACGACGGGGACCTCAGGGACCCATTCTGTTGGCCTCAGGAAAGGCCAGTGCCCATGTGAGTTGCTCGGGGCCTCTCGGGATTCCTCTCCCTTCTATGCCGGGCCTAAGATCTTGTGTGGAGTCGGTGCCGGAAACTGAGCATTCCTCTCCAGGGCTGACATGGATCTTGGGGTACATCTGTAGTCTCCCCAGTGGAGTCAGTCCTCGTCTCGAGTGGGGACATGCACATGCGCATTCCTCCCGAGCTGGAGCAGCAGTGTCACGCTTCCCTTCACGTGGATTAAGGGATCTGTTGCTTTCCCTCGAGGCTTTCCACGAGGCTTTCCCATAGGGCTGTCCCACGTGCCACCGTGGTGTGAGTCGATCCTCGGCTTGAAAGTCGAGGCATTGCAGGGAAAGCAGGTTTCCCTGGAATGGACTGAGACATCTGAGGGACTCTGGAATGTGGCACGACCCTGGAGTTCCTCTCGTCTTTCCTGTGGAGAGCGCCTCCTCTTGAGATGCGACGGAAACGCCGGGAATTCTTTCTGACAACGCAGGGAAAAGATCCCTCCTTTAGAGGTAGGAGGCGGAAACGGGGGCTCCTCTGGATGTGGGCGGGACTCTCCTGCTTCGTCTCGAGTGGAGACGAGTATGTCGGGAAACTTCTTGAGTTGCAGCAAGGGTGTGAAGGACCCTTTGGAAGTTCCAGAGGTTAGGGGTGACTAGCCTCGAGACGCCTCAGTGGAAATGGGCCTCATCTCGCCTGGAGGGGAGAACCTCCTGGATTTTCT
>NW_017194839.1:0-9162 GCF_001704415.2 Capra hircus
CAGAGGTTAGGTGTGATTAGCCTGGGACGCCTCAGAGGAAATGGGCCTCATCTCGCCTGGAGGGAGAAACCTCCTGGATTTCCTCGAGTTGCGGCAGGTGCTCTCGACTTCTGACGGGGACCACAGGGACCCGCTCTAATGGCCTCAGGAAAGGCCAGTCCCCTTGCTAGTTGCTCGGGGGCCTCTCAGGATTCCTCTCTCGTCGATCCCGGGGCCTAAGACCTTGTGTGGAGTCGGTGCTGGAAACTGAGGATTCCTCTCCAGTGCTGACATGTACCTTGGGGTACTTCTGGAGTCTCCCCAGGGGAGTCAGTCCTCGTCTCGAGTGCGGACATGCTCGTGCGATTTCCTCCGAGCTGTAGCAGCAGTGGCACGCACCTTCGCTTGGATCAAGGGATATGTCGCTTTCCCTCGAGGCTTTCCAGGAGGTTTTCCACGAGGCGATCCCACAGGGCTGTCCCACGTGCCACCGTGGTGTGAGTTGATCCTCGGCTTGAAAGTCGAGGTAGTGCAGGGAAAACAGGTTTCCCTGGAATCCACGGAGACATCTGGTGGCCTCTGGGAATGTGTGGCACGACCCTGGAGTTCCCTCTCGCCTTTTCCTGTGGAAAGCGCCTCCTCTTGAGATGCGACGGGAACGCTGGGAATTCTTTCCCGACCACGCAGGGAAAGGATCCTTCCTCTCGACCTAGGAGGCGGAAACGGGGCTCCTCTGGATGTGGGCGGACTCTCGTGTTTCCTCTGGAGTGGAGACGGGCATGTCAGGGAACTTCTTGAGTTGCAGCAAGGGTGTGAAGAACCCTTTCGGAGTTCCAGAGGTAGGTGTGATTAGCCTCGAGACGCCTCAGCGGAAATGGGCTTCATCTCGCCTGGAGGGGAGAACTTCCTGGATTTTCTCGAGTTGCGGCAGTTGCTCTCGACTTACGAAGGGGACCTCAGGGACCCGCTCTGGTGGCTTCAGGAAAGGGCAGTCCCCATGCGAGTTGTTCGGGGGCCTCTCGGCATTCCTCTCCTGTTGATGCCGGGGCCTAAATTATTGTGTGGAGTCGGTGCCGGAACCATATCATTCCTCTCCAGTGCTGACATGGAACTTGGGGTACTTCTGGAGTCTGCCCAGTTGAGTCAGCCCTCGTCTCGAGTCGGGGCATGCACGTGCGCTTTCTCCAGAGCTGTAGCAGCAGTGTCTCGCTTCCCTTCGCGTGGATCAAGGGATCTGTGTCTTTCCCTCGAGGCTTTCCCACGAGGCTTTCCCACAGGCTTTCCCACAGGGCTGTCACACGTGTCACCCTGGTGTGAGTCGATCCTCGGCTTGAAAGTCCAGGCAGTGCAGAGAAAAGAGGTTTTCCTGGAATGGACTGAGACATCTGGGGGCTCTGGGAATGGTGGCAGGACCCTGCAGTTCCTCTCGCCTTTTCCTGTGGAGAGCGCCTCCTCTTGAGATGCGACGGGAACGCCGGGAATTCTTTCCCGACCATGCAGGGAAGGATCACTCCTTTCGAGCTAGGAGGCAGAAACGGGGCTCCTCTGGATGTGGGCGGGACTCTCGTGCTTCCTCTCGAGTGGAGACGGGTATGTCAGGCAACTTCTTGAGTTGCAGCAAGTGTGTGAAGGACCCTTTGGAAGTTCCAGAGGTTAGGTCTGATTAGCCTCGAGACGCCTCAGCACGAATGGGCCTCATCTCGCCTGGAGGGAAGAACCTCTTGGATTTACTCGAGTTGAGGCATGTGCTCTCGACTTACAATGGGGACCTCAGGGACCGCTATGGTGCCCTCAGGAAAGGCCAGTCCCCATGCGAGTTTCTCGGGGGCCTCTTGGGATTCCTCTCCAGGCGATGCCGGGGCTAAGATCTTGTGTGGAGTGGGTGCCGGAACCTGAGGATTCCTCTCCAGTGCTGACATGGATCTTGGGGTACTTCTGGAGTCTCCCCAGGGGAGTCAGTCCTCGTCTCGAGTGGGTGCATGCAAGTGCGCTTTCCTCCCGAGCTCTAGCAGCAGTGTCACGCTTCTCTTCACGTGGATCAAGGGATCAGGGGATTTCCCTCGAGGCTTTCCCACTAGGCTTTCCCACGAGGCTTTCCAGAGGGCTGTCCAACGTGCCACCGTGGTGTGAGTCGATCCTCGGCTTGAAAGTCGAGGCAGTGCAGGGAAAACAGGTTTCCCTGGAATGGACTGAGATATCTGGGGGACTCTGGGAATGGTGGCACGACCCTGGAGTTCCTCTCGCCTTTCCTGTGGAGAGAGCGCCTCCTCTTGAGATGCGAAGGGAACGCCGGGAATTCGTTCCCGACCACGCAGGGAAAGGATCCCTTCTCTCGAGCTATGAGGGGCAAACGGGGCTCCTCTGGATGTGGGCGGGACTCTCGTGCTTCCTCTCGAGTGGAGACGGGTATGCCGGGGAACTTCTTGAGTTGCAGTAAGGGTTTGAGGAAACCTTTGGAATTTCCAGAGGTTAGGTGTGCTTAGCCTCGAAACGCCTCAGGTGAAATGAGCCTCATCTCGCTTGGAGGGGAACCTCCTGTATTTTCTCGGGTTGCGGCAGGTGCTCTCTATTTACGACGGGGACCTCATTGACCCTCTCTGGTGGCCTGAGGAAAGGCCAGTCCCCATCCGAGTTGCTCCTGGGCCTCTCGGGTTTCCTCTCCCGTCGATGCCGGGCCTAAGACCTTGTGTGGAGTCGGAGCCGGAACCTGAGGATTCCTCTCCAGTGCTGACATGGATCTTGAGGTACTTCGGAGTCTCCCCACGGGGTCAGTCCTTGTCTCAAGTGGTGGCATTCACGTGCGCTTTCCTCCCGAGCTGTAGCTGCAGTGTCACGCTTCCGTCGCGTGGATTAAGGGATCAGCGCTTTCCCACGAGGCTTACCCACAGGGCTGTCCACGTGCCACGGTGGTGTGAGTCGATCCTCGGCTTGAAAGTTGAGGCAGTGCAGGGAAACAGGTTTCTCTGGATTGGACTGAGATATCTGGGGGACTCTGGGAATGGGTGGCTGCACCTTGGAGTTCCTCTCGCCTTTCCTGTGGAGAGCCCCTCCTCTTGAGATGCGACGGGAACGCCGGGGATTCGTTCCCGTCCACGCAGGGAAAGGATTCCTTCTCTCGAGCTATGAGGGGGAAACGTGGCTACTCTGAATGTGGGCGGGACTCTCGTACTTCCTCTCGAGTGGAGCTGGTAAGTCGGGAACTTCTTGAGTTGCAGCAAGGGTGTGAAAGACCCTTTGGAAGTTCCAGAGGTTAGATGTGATTTATTCTCGAGAAGTCTCAGCGGAAATGGGCCTCATCTCGCCTGGAGGGGAGAACCTCCTGGATTTTCTCGAGTTGCGGCAGGTGTTCTTGACTTACGACGGGGATCTCAGGCAAACGCTCTGGTGGCCTCAGGAAAGGCCAGTCCCCATGCGAGTTGCTCGGGGGCCTTTCGGGATTCCTCTCCATCGATGCGGGGCCTAAGACCTTGTGTGGAGTCGTGCCGGAACCTGAGGATTCCTCTCCAGTGCTGACATGGATCTTGGGGTACTTCTGGTGTCTCGCCAGGGGAGTCAGTCCTCGTCTCGAGTGGGGGCATGCACGTGCACTTTCCTCCCGAACAGTAGCACCAGTGTCAGGCTTCCCTTCGCGTGGATCAAGGGAGCTGTGGCTTTCCCTCTCGAGGCTTTCGCACTAGGCTTTCCCAAGAGGCTTTCCCTCAGGGCTGTCCCACGTGCCACCGTGGTGTGAGTCGATCCTCGGCTTGAAAGTCGAGCAGTGCAGGGAAAACAGGTTTCCCTGGAATGGACTGAGACATCTGGGCGACTCAGGGAATGGAGGCACTACCCTGAAGTTCCTCTAACCTTTTCTAGTGGAGAGCGCCTCCTCTTGAGATGCGAGGGGAACGCCGGGAATTCTTTCCCGAGCATGCAGGGAAAGGATCCCTCCTCTCGAGCTAGGAGGCGGCAAAGGGGCTCCTCAGGATGTGCGCGGAATGCTCGTGTTTCCTCTCGAGTGGAGACGGGCATGTCGGGGAACTTCTTGAGTTGCAGCAAGGGTGTGAAGGACCCTTTGGAAATTCCAGGGGTTAGGTGTGATTATCCTCGAGACGCCTCAGCGGAAATGGGCCTCATCTCGCCTGGAGGGGAGAACCTCCTGGATATTCTCGAGTTGCGGCAGGTGCTCTCGACTTTCGACGGGGACTTCAGGGACCCGCTCTGGTGGCCTCAGGAAAGGCCAGTCCCCAGGCGAGTTGCTGGGGGGCCTCTCAGGGTTCCTCTACCGTCGATGCCAGGGCCTAAGACCTTGGGTGCAATCGGTGCCAGAACCTGAGGATTCCTCTCCAGTGCTGACATTGATGTTGGGGTATTTCTGGAGTCTCCCCAGGGGAGTCAGTCCTCGTCTCGAGTCGGCGAATGCACGTGCACTTTCCTCCCGTGCTGTAGCAGCAGTGTCACGCTTCCCTTCGCGAAGATCAGGGAATCAGGGGCTTTCCCTCGAGGCTTTCCCATGAGGCTTTCCCACGAGGCTTTCCCACAGGGTGTCCCACGTGCCACCGTGGTGTGAGTCGATCCTCGGCTTGAAAGTCGAGCAGTGCAGGGAAAACAGGCTTCCCTGGAATGGACTGAGGCATCTGGGGGACTCTGGAATGGTGGCAGGACCCTGGGGTTCCTCTCGCCTATGCTGTGGAGAGCGCCTCTTCTTGAGATGCAACAGGAACGCGGGAATTCTTCCCGACCACGCAGGGAAAGGATCCCTCCTCTCGAGCTTGGAGGCGGAAACGGGGCTCCTCTGGATGTGGGCAAAACTCTACTGCTTCCTCTCGAGTAGAGATGGGTATGTCGGGGAACTTCTTGAGTTGCAGCAAGGGTGTGAAGGACCCTTTGGGAAGTTCCAGGGATTAGGTGCGATTAGCATCGAGACGCCTCAGCGAAATGGGCCTCATCTCGCCTGGAGGGGAGAACCTCCTGGATTTTCTCGAGTTGCGGCAGGTGCTCTCGACTTACGACGGGGGACCTCCGGGACCCGCACTTGTGGCCTCAGGAAAGGCCAGTCCCCATGCGAGTTGCTCGGGGGGCCTTCGGCATTCCTCTCCCGTCGATGCCGGGGCCTAAGACCTTGTGTGGAGCGGTGGCGGAACCTGAGGATTCTCTCCAGGGATGACATGGATTTTGGGGTATTTCTGCAATCTCCCCAGGGGAGTCAGTCCTCGTCTCGAGTGGGGCATGCACGTGCGATTTCCTCCCGAGCTGTAGCAGCAGTGTCGCGCTTCCCCTTCGCGTGGATCAAGGTATCTCTGGCTTTCCCTCAAGGCTTTTTCCCACGAAGCTTTCCCACGAGGCTTTCCCACAGAGCTGTCCCACGTGCCATCGTGGTGTGAGTCGATCCTTGGCTTGAAAGTCGAGGCAGTGCAGGGAAAACAGTTTTCCCTGGAATGCACTGAGACATTTGATGGACTCTGGGAATGGTGGCACGACTCTGGAGTTCCTCTCGCCTTTCCTGAGGAGAGCGCCTCCTCTTGAGATGCGACGGGAACGCGGGGGAATTCTTTCCTGACCACCCAGGGAAAGGATCCCTCCTCTCGAGCTAGGATGCGGAAACGGGGCTCCTCTGGATGTGGGCGGGACTCTCGTGCTTCCTCTCGAGTGGAGACGGGTATGTCGGGGAACTTCTTGAGTTTCAATAAGCTTGTGAAGGACCCTTGGAAGTTCCAGAGGTTAGGTGTGATTAGCCTCGAGACACCTCAGCGTAAATGGGCCTCATCTCGCCTGGAGGGTAGAACCTCTTGGATTTTCTCGAGTTTCGGCAGGTGCTCTCGACTTACGACGTGGACATCTGGGACCCGCTCTGGTGGCCTCAGGGAAGGCCAGTCCCCATGCGAGTTGCTAGGGGCCTCTCGGGATTCCTCTCCCGTCGATGCCGGGTCCTAAGACGTTATGTGGATTCGGTGCCGGAACCTGAGGATTCCTCTCCAGTGACGACATGGATCTTGGGGGCACTTCTGGAGTCACCCCAGGGGAGTCAGTCCTCATCTCGAGTGGGGGCATGCACGTGTGCTTTCCTCCCGAGCTGTAGCAGCAGTGTCACGTTTCCCTTTCCGTAGATCAAGTGATCGTGGCTTTCCTCGAGGCTTTCCCACGAGGCTTTCCACGAGGCTTTCCCACAGGGCTGTCCCACGTTCCACCCTGGTGTGAGTCGATCCTCGGCTTGAAAGTCGAGGCAGTGCAGGGAAAACAGGTTTCCCTGGAATGAACTGAGACATCTGGGGGACTCTGGGAGCGTGGCACGACCCTGGATTTCCTCTCGCCTTTCCTGTGGAGACACCTCCTCTTGAGATGGGACGGGAACGCCGGGAATTCTTTCTCGAAACCGAAGGGAAAGGATCACTCCTCTCGAGCTAGGAAGCGGAACGGGGCTCCTCTGGATGTGGGCGAGACTCTCTTTATTCCTCTAGAGTGGAGACGTGTATGTCGAGGAACTTCTTGAGTTGCAGCTAGGGTGTGAAATACCCTTTGGAAGTTCCAGAGGATAGGTGTGATTAGCCGCTGAGTCGCCTCATGCGGAAAATGGGCCTCATCTCGGCGTAGTGGGGAGAACCTCCTGGATTTACTCGAGTTGCAGGCAGGTGCTCCTCTACTTATGACGGGGACCTTCAGGGATCCGCTCTGGTGGCCTCAGGAAAGGCCAGTCCCCATGCGAGTTGCTCAGGGGCCTCTCGGGATTCCTCTCCCGTCGATGCCGGATCCCAAGACCTTGTGGTGGAGTTGGTGCCTGGAGCCTGAGGTTTTCTCTCCAGTGCTGACATGGATCTTGGGGTACTTCTGGAGTCTCCCCAGGGGAGTCAGTCCTCGTCTCGAGAGGGGGCATGCACGTGCCCTTTCCTCCCGAGCTGTAGCAGCAGTGTCACGCTTCCCTTCCCGTGAATCAAGGGATCTGCGGCTTTCCTCGAGGCTTTCCCACGAGGCTTTCCCACGAGGCTTTCCCACGAGGCCTTTCCCACAGGGCTGTCCTACGTGCCACCGTGGTGTGAGTCGATCCTCGGCTTGAAAATCGAGGCAGTGCACGGAAAAACAGGTTTCCCTGGAATGGACTGAGACATCTGGGGGACTCTGGGAATGGTGGCACGACCCTGGAGTTCCTCTCGCCTTTCCTGTGGAGAGCGCCTCCTCTTGAACTGCGACAGGAAGGCCAGGAATTCTTTTCCGATCACGCAGGGAAAGGATCCCTCCTCTCGAGCTAGGAGGCGGACACGGGGCTCCTCTGGATGTGGGCGGGACTCTCGTGCTTCCTCTCGAGTGGAGACGGGTATGTCGGGGAACTTCTTGAGTTGCAGCAAGGGTGTGAAGGACCCTTTGGAAGTTCCAGAGGTTAGGTGTGATTAGCCTCGAGACGCCTCAGCGCAAATGGGCTCTTATCGCCTGGATGGGGAATCTCCTGGATTTTCCCGAGTTGGGGAAGGTGCTCGCGACTTACGACGGGGACCTCAGGGACCCCGCTCTGTTGGCCTCAGGAAAGGCCAGTCCCCATGCGAGTTGCTCGGGGGCCTCTCGGGATTCCTCTCCCGTCGATGCCGGGCCTAAGATCTTGTGTGGAGTCGGTGCCGGAACCTGAGCATTCCTCTTCAGTGCTGACATGGATCTTGGGGTACTTCTGGAGTCTCCTCAGTGGAGTCAGTCCTTTTCTCGAGTGGGACATGCACGTGCGCTTTCCTCTCGAGCTGTAGCAGCAGTGTCGCGCTTCCCTTCGCGTGGATCAAGGGATGAGGGTCTTTCCCTCGAGGCTTTCCCTCGAGGCTTTCCCACGAGGCTTTCCCACATTGCTGTCCCACGTGCCACCGTGGTGTGAGTCGATCCTCGGCTTGAAATTCGAGCAGCAGTGCAGGGAAAACAGGTTTCCCTGGAATGGACTGAGACATCTGGGGGCTCTGGGAATGTGGAACGACCGTGGAGTTCCTCTCGCCTTTCCTGTGGGAGGCGCCTCCTCTTGAGATGCGACGGGAACGCCGGGAATTCTTTCCCGACCATGCAGGGAAAGGATCCTTCCTCTCGAGCTAGTAGGCGGAAACGGGGCTCCTCTGGATGTAGGCGGGACTCTCGTGCTTCCTCTCGAGTGGAGACGGGTAGGTCAGGGAACTTCTTGAGTTGCAGCAAGGGTGTGAAGGAGCCCTTTGGAAGCTCCAGGTGTTAGGTGTAATTAGCCTGGAGACGCCTCAGCGGAAATGGGCCTCAACTGGCCTAGAGGGGAGAACCTCCTGGATTTTCTCGAGTTGCAGCAGGTGCTCTCCACTTACGACGGGGACCTCAGGGACCCGCTCTGTTGGCCTCAGGAAAGGCCAGTCCACATGCGAGTTGCTCGGGGCCTCTCGGGATTCCTCTACCGTCGATGCCGGGGCCTAAGATCTTGTGTGGAGTCGGTGCCGGAACCTGAGGATTCCTCTCCAGTGCAGACATGGATCATGGGTACTTCTGGAGTCTCCCCAGGGGAGTCAGTCCTAGTCTCGAGTGGGGGCATGCACGTGCCCTTTCCTCCCAATCTGTAGCAGCAGTGTCACGCTTCCCTTCGCGTGGATCAAGGGATCTGTGGCTTTCTCACGAGGCTTTCCTTCTACGCTTTCCCACGAGGCTTTCCCACAGGGCTGTCCCACGTGCCCATTGTGTGAGACGATCCTTGGCTTGAAAGTCGAGGCAGTGCAGGGAAAACAGTTTTCCCTGGAGTGGACTGAGATATCTGGGGGACTCTGGGAATGGTGGCACGACCCTGGAGTTCCTCTCACCTTTCCTGTGGAGAGCGTCTCCTCTTGACATGCGACGGGAACGCCAGTAATTCTTTCTCGACCACGCAGGGAAAGGATCCCGCCTCTCGAGTTAGGGGGCGGAAACGGGGCTACTCTGGATATTGGCGGGACTCTCGAGCTTCCTCTCAAGTGGAGACGGGTATGTCGGGGACCTCCTTTGAGTTGCAGCAAGGGTATGAAGGACCCGTTGGAAGTTCCAGACCTTAGATGTGATTAGCTTCGATACGCCTCAGCGGAAATGGGCCTCATCTCGCCTGGAGGGAGAACCTCCTGGATTTTCTCGAGTTGCGGCAGGTGCTCTCGACTTATGACGGGGACCTCAGGGACCCGCTCTGGTGCCTCAGGAAAGGCCAGTCCCCATGCGAGTTGCTCGGGGGCCTCTCAGGATTCCTCTCCCGTCGATGCTGGG
>NW_017194840.1:0-9162 GCF_001704415.2 Capra hircus
TCCCGTCGCAACTCAAGAGGAGGCACTCTCCACAGGAAAGGCGAGAGGAACTCAAGGGTCGTGCCACCATTCCAGAGACCCCCAGATGTCTCAGTCCATTCCAGGGAACCTGTTTTCCCTGCACTGCTTCGACTTTCATGCCGAGGAACGACTCACACCACGGTGGCACGTGTACAAACCTGTGGGAAGCCTCGTGGGAAAGCCTCGAGGGATAGCCACAGATGCCCTTGATCCACGGGAAGGGAAGCGTGAATCTGCTGCTTCAGCTCGGGAGGAAAGCGCACATGCATGCCCCCACTCGAGACGAGGACTGACTCCATGGGGAGACTCCAGAAGTACTCCCAAGATCCATGTCAGCACTGGAGAGGAATCCTCAGGTTCCGGCACGGACTGCACACAAGGTCTTAGGCCTGGCATCGATGGAGAGGAATCCCGAGAGGCCCCGTGCAACTCGCTTGGGGACTGGCCTTTCCTGAGGCCACCAGAGCAGGTCCCTGAGGTCCCCGTCGTAAGTGAGAGCACCTGCCGCAACTCGAGTAAATCTAGGAGGTTCTCCCTCCAGGCGAGATGAGGACCATTTCCGCTGAGGTGTCTCAAAGCTAATCACACCTAAACTCTGGACGTTACAAAGGATCCTTCACACCCTTGCTGCAACTCAAGAAGATCCCCAACATACCCGGCTCCACTCGAGAGGAAGCACGAGAGTCCCGTCCACATTCAGAGGAGCCCCGATTCCCCCTCCTAGCTCAAGAGGAGGGATCCTTTCCCTCAGTGATCGGAAAGAGTTCCCCAGTGTTCCCGGCGCATCTCAAGAGGAGGCGATCTCCACAGGAAAGGCGAAGAGGAACTCAAGGGTCTTGCCACCATTCCCAGAGTCCCCCAGATGTCTCAGTCCATTCCAGGGAAATCTGTTTTCCCTGCACTGCCTCGACTTTCAAGCCGAGGATCGACTCACACAGCGTGACACGTGGGTCAGCCTGTGTGAAAGCCTCGTGGGAAAGCCTCGTGGGAAAGCCTCGAGGGAAAACCTCGAGGGAAAACCACAGATCCCTTGATCCACCGAACGGAAGCGTGACACTGCTGCTACAGCTCTGGAGGCAAGCGCACGTGCATGCCCCCACATGAGACGAGGACTGACTCCCCCTGGGAGTCTCCAGAAGTAGCCCAAGATCCATGTCAGCACTGGAGAGGAATCCTCAGGTTCAGGCACCGACTCCACACAAGGTCTTAGGTCCGGCATCGATGGGAAAGGAATCCCGAGAGGCCCCCGAGAAACGCGCATGTGGATGCCTTAACTGAGGCCACCAGAGCGGTCCCTGTGATCCCCGTCGTACGTCGAGACACCTGCAGCAACTGGAGAAAATCCAGGAGGTTTTCCCCTCCAGGCGAGATGAGGCCCATTTCCGCAGAGGCGTCTCGAGGCTAATCAAACCTAAACTCTGGAACTTCCAAGGGTCCTTCACACCTTGATGTAACTCAAGAATTTCCCCGACATACCCGTCTCCACTCGAGAGGAAGCCACGAGAGTCCCGCCCACATCAGAGGAGCCCCGATTCCACCTTTTAGCTCGAGAGTTTGATCCTTTCCCTGCGTGGTCGGGAAAGCAAGTCGCAGCATTCCCGTCGAATCTCAAGAGGAGCGGCTCTCCAGAGGAAAGGCGAGAGGAAACTCCAGGGTCGTGCCACCATTCCCAGAGTCCCCCAGATGTTCTCAGTCCATTCCAGGGAAACCTGTATTCCCTGCACTGCCTTCGACTTTCAAGTCGAGGATCGACTCACACCACAGTGGCACGTGGTACAGCCCTGTGGGAAAGCCTCGTGGGAAAGCCTCGAGGGAAAGCCACAGATCCCTTGATCCATGCGAAGGGAAGCGGGCACCTGCTACAGCTCGGGAGGAAAGCGCACGTGCATGGCCCACTCGAGACGAGTACTGACACCCTGGGGGACTCCAGAAGTACCCCATATCCATGTCAGAAGTGGAGAGGAATCCTCAGGTTCCGGCACCGACTCCAAACAAGGTCTTAGACCCCGGCATCGT
Organism: Capra hircus; assembly: GCF_001704415.2. Lineage (NCBI taxonomy): Eukaryota > Metazoa > Chordata > Mammalia > Artiodactyla > Bovidae > Capra > Capra hircus. The sequence goes on from NW_017194840.1 coordinate 2,038, forward strand.
CGGGAGAGGAATCCCGAGAGGCCCCAGAGCAACGCACATGGGACTGGCCTTTCCTGAGGCCACCAGAGCGGGTCCCTGAGGTCCCCATCGTAAGTCGAGAGCACCTGCCGCAACTCCAGAAATCCAGGAGGTTCTCCCCTCCAGGCGAGATGAGGCCCATTTCCGCTGAGGCAACTAGGGGGTAATCACACTTAAACTCTGGAACTTCCAAAGGTCCTTCACACCCTTGCTGCAACTCAAGAAGTTCCCCGACATACCCGTCTCCACTCGAGAGGAAGCACGAGAGTTCCACCCACATCCAGAGGAGCCCCGATTCTGCCTCCTAGCTCGAGAGGAGGGATTCTTTCACTGCGTGGTCGGGAAAGACCCCGGCCTTCCGGCGCATCTCAAGAGGAGGCGCTCTCCACAGGAAAGGCGAGAGGAACTCCAGGGTCGTGCCACCATTCCAAGAGTCCCCCAGATGACTCAGTCCATTCCAGGGAAACCTGTTTTCCCTGCACTGTCTCGACTTTCAAGACGAGGATCGACTCACACCTCGGACGTGGGACAGCCCTGTGGGAAAGCCTCGTGGGAAAGCCTCGTGGGAAAGCCCCCGAGGGAAAGACTCGAGGGAAAGCCACAGATCCTTGATCCACACGAATGGAAGCACGACAATGCTGCTACAGCTCGGAGGAAAGCGCACGTGCATGCCCCCACTCGAGACGAGGACTGACTCCCCTGGGGAGACTCCAGAAATACCCCAAGATCCATGTCAGCACTGGAGAGGAATCCTCAGGTTCCGGCACTGACTCCACACAAGGTCTTATGCCCCAGCATCGACGGGAGAGGAAACCTGAGAGGCCCCGAGCAACTCGCATGGGGACTGGCCTTTCCTGATGCAACCAGAGCGGTTCCCTGTGGTCCCCGTCGTAAGTCGAGAGCACCTGTCGCAACTCGAGAAAATCCAGGAGGTTCTACCCTCCAGGCGAGATGAGGCTCATTTCCGCTGAGGTGTCTCGAGGCTAATCACACCTAACCTCTGGAAATTCCAACGGGTCCTTCACACCCTTGCTGCAACTCAAGAAGTTCCCCGACATACCCGTCTCACTCGAGAGGAAGTACGCGAGTCCCGCCCACATCCTGAGGATCCCCCATTTCCGCCTCCTAGCTCGAGAGGAGGGATCCTTTCCCTGCGTGGTCGGGAAACAATTCCCGGCGTTCCCGTCCCATCTCAATAGGAGGCGCTCTCCACAGGAAAGGCGAGAGGAAATCCAGGGTCGTGCCACCATTCCGAGAGTCCCTCAGATGTCTCAGTCCATTCCAAGGAAACCTGTTTTCCCTGCACTGCCTCGACTTTCAAGCCGAGGATCGACACACACCACGGTGGCACGCAGGACAGCCCTGTGGGAAAGCCTCATGGGAAAGCCTGGTGGGAAATCCTCATGGGAAAGCCTCGAGGGAAAGCCACAGATCCCATGATCCACGCGAAAGGGAAGCATGACACTACTGCTACAGCTCGGAGGAAAGCGCACGTGCATGCCCCCACGCGAGACGAGGACTGACTCCCCTGGGAGACTCCAGAAGTACCCCAAGATCCATGTCAGCACTGGAGAGAAATCCTCAGATTACGGCACCGACTCCACACAAGATCTTATGCCCCAGCATCGAAGGGAGAGGAATCCCGAGAGGCCCCCGAGCAACTCGCATGGGGACTGCCTTTACTGGAAGCCTCGAGAGCAGGTCCCTGTGGTCCCCGTCGTAAGTCGAGAGCACCTGCTACAACTCGAGAAAATCCAGGAGGTTTTCCTCTCCAGGCGAGATGAGGCCCATTTCGCTGAGGCGTCTCGAGGCTAATCATATCTAACATCTGGAACTTCCAAAGGGTCCTTCACACCCTTGCTGCACACAAGAAGTTCCCCGACATAGCCGTCTCCACTCGAGAGGAAGCACGAGAGTCACGCCCACATCCAGAGGAGCCCCGTTTCCGTCTCTTAGCTCGATAGGAGGGAACCTTTCCATGCGTGGTCGGGAAAGAATTCCCGGCATTCCCGTCGTATCTCAAGAGGAGGCGCTCTTCACAGGAAAGGCAAGAGGAACTCCAGGATCGTGCCACCATTCCAGAGTCCCCCAGATGTCTCTGTCCATTCCAGGGAAAACTGTTTCCCTGCACTACCTCGACTTTCAAGCCAAGTATCGACTCACACCACGGTGGCACATGGGACAGCACTGTGGGAAAGCCTCGTGGGAAAGCCTCGTGGGAAAGCCTCGTGGGAAAGCCTCGTGGGAAAGCCTCGAGGGAAAGCCACAGATCCCTTGATCCACTCGACGGGAAGCACGGACACTGCTGCTACAGCTCGGGAGGAAAGCGCACGTGCATGTCCCCACTCGAAACAAGGACTGACTCCCCTGGGGAGACTCCAGAAGTACCCCAAGATCCATGTCAGCACTGGAGAGGAATCCTCAGGTTCCGGCACCAACTCCACACAAGGTCTTAGGGCCCAGCATCGACGGGATAGGAAACCCCAGTGGCACCCGAGAGGCCCCCGAGCAACTCGCATGGGGATTGGCCTTTCCTGAGGCCACCAGAGCGGGTCGCTGAGGTCCCCGTCGAAAGTCGAGAGCACCTGCCGCAACTCGAGAAATTCCAGGAGGTTCTCCCCTCCAGGCGAGATGAGGCCCATTTCCGCTGAGGCGTCTCGAGTGAAATCACTCCTAACCTCTGGAACATCCAACGGGTCCTTCACACCCTTGCTGCAACTCAAGAAGTTCCCTGACATACCCGTCTCCACTCCAGAGGAAGCACGAGAGTCCCGCCCACATCCAGAGGATCCCCGTTTCTGCCTCCTAGCTCGAGAGGAGGGATGCTTTCCCTGCGTGGTCGGGGAAGAATTCCCGGTGTTCCCGTCGCATCTCAAGAGTAGGCGCTCTCCACAGGAAAGGCGAGAGGAACTCCAGGGTCGTGCCACCATTCCCAGAGTCCCCCAGATATCTCAGTACATTCCAGGAAAACCTGTTTTCCCTGCACTGCCTCGACTTTCAAGGCGAGGATCGACTCACACAAAGGTGGCACGTGGGACAGCCCTGTGGGAAAGCCTCATGGAAAGCCTCCTGGGAAAGCCTCGAGGGAAAGCCACAGATCCCTGATGCACCCCAAGGGAAGCATGACACTGCTACTACAGCTCGGGAGGAAATCGCACGTACATGCCCTCACTAGAGACAAGGACTACCTCCCCTGGGGATACTCCAGAAGTACCCCAAGATCCATGTCAGCACTGGAGAGGAATCCTCAGGTTCCGGCACTGACTACACATGAGGTTTTAGGCCGCGGCATCGACGTGAGAGGAATCCCGAGAGGACTCCGAGCAACTCGCATGGGGACTGGTCTTTCCTGAGGCCACCAGAGCGGGTCCCTGAGGTCCCCATCGCAAGTCGAGAGCACCTGCCGCAACTCGAGAAAATCCAGGAGGTTCTGCTCTTCAGGCGAGATGAGGCCCATTTCCCCTGAGGCGTCTCGAGGCTAATCACATCTAACATCTGGAACTTCCAAAGGGTCCTTCACACCCTTGCTGCAACTCAAGAAGTTCCCCGACATACCCGTCTCCACTCGAGAGGAAGCACGAGAGTCCCGCCCACATCCAGAGGAGCCCCGTTTCCGCCTCCTAGTTCGAGAGGAGGGATCCTTTCCCTGCGTGGTGGGGAAAGAATTCCCCGCGTTCCCGTCGCATCTCAAGAGGAGGCGCTCTCCACAGGAAAGGCGAGAGGAACTCCAGGGTCGTGCCATCATTCCCAGAGTCCCCCAGATGTCTCAGTCCATTCCAGGGAAACCTGTTTTCCCTGCACTGCCTCGACTTTCAAGCTGAGGATTGACTCACACCATGGTGGCACGTGGGACAGCTCTGTGGGAAAGCCTCGTGGGAAAGCCTCCTGGGAAAGCCTCGAGGGAAAGCCACATATTACTTGATGCATGCGAAGGGAAACGTGACACTGCTACTACAGCTCGGGAAGAAAGCGCACGTTCATGCCCCCACTAGAGACGAGGACTGACTCACCTGGGGAGACTCCAGAAGTTCCCCAAGATCCATGTCAGCACTGGAGAGGAATCCTCAGGTTCCGGCACCGTCTCCACACAAGGTCTTAGCCCCGGCATCGACGGGAGAGGAATCCCGAGAGGCCCCGAGCAACTCGCATGGGGACTGGCCTTTCCTGAGGCCACCAGAGCGGGTCCCTGAGGTTCCCGTCGTAAGACGAGAGCACCTGCCGCAACTCGAGAAAATCCAGTAGTTTCTCCCCTGCAGACGAGATGAGGTCCATTTGCGCTGAGACCTCTCGAGGCTAATCACATCTAACATCGGGAACTTCCAAAGGGTCCTTCACAGCCTTGCTGCAACTGAAGAAGTTCCCCTGACATACCCGTCTTCACTCGAGAGGAAGCACGAGAGTCCCGCCCCATCCTGAGGATCCCCATTTCCGCCTCATAGCTCGAGAGGAGGGATCCTTTCCCTGCGTGGTCGGGAAAGAATTCCCCCGCATTCCCGTCGCACCTCAAGTGGAGGCGCTCTCCACAGGAAAGGCGAGAGGAACTCCAGGGTCGTGCCACCATTCCCAGAGTCCCCCAGATGACTCAGTCAATTCCAGGGAAACCTGTTTTCCCTGCACTGCCTCGACTCTCAAGCCGAGGATTGACTCACACCACGGTGGCACGTGGGACAGCCCTGTGGGAAAGCCTCGTGGGAAAGCCTCCTGCGAAAGCCTCGAGGAAAAGCCACAGATCACTTGATCCACGCGAAGGGAAGCGCGACAGTGCTGCTACAGCTCGAGAGGAAAGCGCACGTGCAGGCCCCACTCGAGACGAGGACTGACTCCCCTGGGGAGACTCAGAAGAACCCCAAGATCCATGTCAGCACTGGAGAGGAATCCTCAGGTTCCGGCACCGACTCCACAAAAGGTCTTAGGCCCCGACTTCGACGGGAGAGGAATCCCGAGAGGCACCCGAGCAACTCGCTTGGGGACTGGCCTTTCCTGAGGCCACCAGAGCGGGTCCCTGAGGTCCCCGTCGTAAGTTGAGACGACCTGCCGCAACTCGAGAAAATCCAGGAGGTTCTCCCCTCCTGGAGAGATGAGGCCCTTTTCCGCTGAGGCCTCTTGAGGCTATTCACACCTAACCTCTGGAACTTCCAAAGGGTCCTTCACACCCTTGCTGCAACTCAAGAAGTTCCCCGACATTCCCGTCTCCACTCGAGAGGAATCACGAGAGTCCCGCCCATATCCAGAGGAGCCAGTTTCCGCCTCCTAGCTCGAGAGGAGGGATCCTTTCCCTGCGTGGCCGGGAAAGAATTCCCGGCGTTCCCGTCGCATCTCAAGAGGAGTCGCTCTCCACAGGAAAGGCGAGAGGAACTCCAGGGTCGTGCCACCATTCCCAGAGTCCCCAGATGTCTCAGTCCATTCCAGGGAAACCTGTTTTCCCTGCACTGCCTGGACTTTCAAAGCCGAGGATCGACTCACACCACGGTGGCACGTGGGACAGCCCTGTGGGAAAGCCTCGTGGGAAAGCCTCTTGGGAAATTCTCGAGGGAAAGCCACAGATCCCTTGATCCACGGGAAGGGAAGCGTGACACTGCTGCAACAGCTCGGGAGGAAAGCGCACGTGCATGCCCCACTCGATACGTGGACTGACTCCCCTGGGGAGACTCCAGAAGTACCCCAAGATCCATGTCAGCACTGGAGAGGAATCCTCAGGTTCAGGCCACCGTATCCACACAAGATCTTCGGCCCCGGCATCAACGGGAGAGGAATCCCGGAGAGGCCCAGAGCAATCGCATGGGGACTGGCCTTTCCTGAGGCCACCAGAGCGGGTCCCTGAGGTTCCCGTCGTAAGTCGAGAACACCTTGCCGCAACTCGAGAAAATCCAGGAGGTTCTCCCCTCCAGGCGAGATGAGGCCCATTTCCGCTGAGTCGTCTCGAGGCTAATCACACCTAACCTCTTGAACTTTCAAAGCGGTCCTTCACACCCTTGCTGCAACTCAAGAAGTTTCCCGACATACCCGTGTCCATCGCGAGAGGAAGCACGAGAGTTCCACCCACATCCAGAGGAGTCCCGTTTCCGCCTCCTAGCTCGTGAGGAGGGATCCTTTCCCTGCGTGGTCGGGAAAGAATTCCCGGCGTTCCCGTCGCATCCCTAGAGGATGCGCTCTCCACAGGAAAGGCGAGAGGAACTCCAGGGTCGTGCCACCATTCCCAGAGTCCCCCAGATGTCTCAGTCCATTCCAGGGAAACCTGTTTTCCCTGCACTGCCTCGACTTTAAAGCCGAGGATCGACTCACTTCACGGTGGCACGTGGGACAACCCTGAGGGAAAGCCTCGTGGGAAAGCCTCGAGGGAAAGCCACAGATCCCTTGATCCACGCGAACAGAAGCGTGACACTGCTGTTACAGCTCGGGAGGAAATCGCACGTGAATGCCCCAATCAAGACGAAGTCTGACTCCCCTGGGCAGACTCCAGAAGTACCCCAAGATTCGTGTCAGCACTGCAGAGGAATCCTCAGGTTCCGGGACGGACTCCACACAAGGTCTTAGGCGCCAGAATCGACAGGAGAGGATTCCCGAGAGGCCCCCAAGCAACTCGCTTGGGGACTGGCCTTTCCTGAGGCCACCAGAGCGGGTCCCTGAGGTCCACGTCGTAAGTTGAGAGCACCTGCCGCAACTCGAGAAAATCCAGGAGGTTCTCCCCTCCTGGAGAGATGAGGCCCATTTCCACTGAGGCTTCTCGAGGCTAATCACACCTAACCTCTGGAACTTCCAAAGGGTCCTTCACACCCTTGCTGCAACTCAAGAAGTTCCCCGACTTTCCCGTCTCCACTCGAGAGGAAGCACGAGAGTCCCGCCCACATCCAGAGGAGCCCCATTTCCCCCTCCTAGCTCGAGAGGAGGTATCCTTTCCCTGCGTGGTCCGGAAAGAATTCCCGGCGATCCCGTCGCATCTCAAGAGGAGGCGATCTCCACAGGAAAGGCGAGAGGAACTCCAGGGTCGTGCCACCATTCCCAGAGTCCCCAGATATCTCAGTCCATTCCAGGAAACCTGTTTTCCCTACACTGCCTCCACTTTCAAACGAGGATCGACTCACACCACGGTGGCACCTGGGACAGCCC
>NW_017194841.1:0-9162 GCF_001704415.2 Capra hircus
GGGCGTCAGACCTCGGCTCGAGTGGGGGCATGCACGTGCGCTTTCCTCCCGAGCTGTAGCAGCAGTGTCACGCTTCCTTCGCATGGATCAAGGGATCAGTGGCTTTCCCTCGAGGCTTCCTCATGAGGCTTTCCCACGAGGCTTTCCACGAGGCTTTCCCACAGGGCTGTTCAACGTGCCACCGTGTTGTGCGTTCCAGATGTTAGGTGTGATTAGCCTCGAGTCGCCTCAGCGGAAATGGGCCTCATCTCGCCTGGAGGGGGTGACCCTCCTGGGTTTTCTCGAGTTGCGGCAAGTGCTCTTGACTTACGATGGGGACCTCAGGGACCGGCTCTTGTGGCTCCAAGAAAGGCCATTCCCCTTGTGAGTTGCTCGGGGTGCTCTTGGATTCCTCTCCTGTCGATGCTGGGGCCTAAGACCTTGTGTGGAGTCAGTACCGGAACATGAGGATTCCTCTCTAGTGCTGACATGGATCTTGAAGCACTTCTGGAGTCTCCCCAGGGGAGTCAGTCCTCGTCTCGAGTGCGGGGCATGCACGTGGCTTTCCTCAGGAGCTGTGGCAGCAGTGTCATGCTTCCCTTCGCGTGGATCAAAGGATCTGTGGCTTTCCCTCGAGGTTTTACCACAGGGCTGTCCCACGTGCCACCGTGGTGTGAGTCGATCTCGGCTTGAAAGTCGAGGCAGTGCAGGGAAAACAGGTTTCCCTGGAATGGACTGAGAAATCTGGGGACTCTGGAATGGTGGCACGACCCTGGAGTTCCTCTCGTCTTTCCTGTGGAGAGCGCCTCCTCTTGAGATGCGACGGGAACGCCGGGAATTCTTTCCCGACCACGCAGGGAAAGGATCCTCTCTTAGGAGGCGGAAATGGCTACTGTGTATGTGGGTGGGGCTCTCGTGCTTCCTCTCGAGTGGAGACGGCTATGTCAGGGAACTTCTTGAGTTGCAGCAAGGGTGTGAAGGACCTTTGGAAGTTCCAGAGGTTAGGTGTGATTAGCCTCGACACGCCTCAGCGGAAATGGGCCCCATCTCGCCTGGAGGGGAGAACCTCCTGGATTTTCTCGAGTTGCGGCAGGTGCTCTCGACTTACGACGGGGACCTCAGGGACCCGCTCTGGTGGCCTCAGGAAAGGCCAGTCCCCATGCGAGTAGCTCGCGGGGCCTCTCAGGATTCTCCTCTTCGGGGGCCTAAGACCTTGTGGAGTCGGGTGCCGGAACCTGAGCATTCCTCTCTCCAGTGCTGACATGGATGGGTTTGGGGAGTCCCCAGTGGAGACAGTCCTCGTCTCGAGTGGGGGCACGCACCTGCGCTTTTCCTAGCGAGCTGTAGCAGCAGTGTCATGCTTCCCATCGCGTAGATCAAGGGATCAGGGCTTTCCCTGGAGACTTTCCCACGAGGCTTTCCCACAGGGCTGTCCCACGTGCCACCGTGGTGTGAGTCGATCCTCGGCTTGAAAGTCGAGGCAGTGCAGGGAAAACAGGTTTCCCTGGAAAAGGACTGAGACATCTGGGGGACTCTGGGATGGTGGCACGACCTGGAGTTCCTCTCGCCTTTCCTGTGGAGAGCGCCTCCTCTTGAGATGCGACGGGAACGCCGGAATTCTTTCCCGACCACGCAGGGAAAGGATCCCTCCTCTCGAGATAGGAGACGGAAACGGGCTCGTTTGGATGTGGCGGACTCTCGTGCTTCCTCTCGAGTGGAGATTGGTATGTTGGGGAACTTCTTGAGTTGGAGCAAGGGTTGAAAGGACCCTTTGGAAGTTCCAGAGGTTAGGTGTGATTAGCCTCGAGACGCCTCAGTGGAAATGGGCCTCATCTCGCCTGGAGGGGAGAACCTCCTGGATTTTCTCGAGTTGCGGCAGGTGCTCTCGACTTACGACGGGGACCTCAGGGACCCGCTCTTGTGGCCTCAGGAAAGGCCAGTCCCCATGCGAGTTGCTCGGGGCCAATCGGGATTACTCTCCCGTTGAAGCTAGGGCCTAAGACCTTTTGTGGAGTCGGTGCCAGAACCTGAGCATTCCTCTCCAGTGCTGACATGGATCTTGGGGTACTTCTGGAGTCTCCCCAGGGAGTCAGTCCTCGTCTCGGGTGGGCATGCACGTGCGCTTTCCTCCCGAGCTGTAGCAGCAGTGTCACGCTTCCCTTCGCGAGGATCAAGTGATCAGGGCTTTCCCTCGAGGCTTTCCGACGAGGATTTCCAACGAGGCTTTCCCACAGGGCTGTCCCACGTGCCACCGTTTTGTGAGTCATTCCTCGGCTTGAAAGTCGAGGCAGTGCAGGGAAAACAGGTTTCCCTGGAATGGACTGAGACATCTGGGGGACTCTGGGAATGGTGGCACGACCCTGGAGTTCCTCTCGCCTTTCCTGTGGAGAGCGCCTCCTCTTGAGATGCGACGGGAACGCCTGGAATTCTCTCCCGACCACAGGGAAAGGATCCGTCCTCTCGAGCTAGGAGGCGGAAACGGGGCTCCTCTGGATGTGGGCCGGACTCTCGTGCTTCCTCTCGAGTGGAGATGGGCATGTCAGGGAACTTGGTGAGTTACAGCAAGGGTATGAAGGACCCTTTGGAAGTTCCAGAGGTTAGGTGTGATTGCCTCAGACGCCTCAGCGAAATGGTCCTCAACTCGCCTGGAGGGGAGAACCTCCTGAATTTTCTTGAGTTGCGGCAGGTGCTCTCGACTTACGACGGGGACCTCAGGGACCGCTCTGGTGGCCTCAGGAAAGGCCAGTCCCCATGTGAGTTGCTAGGGGGCCTCTCGGGATTCCTCTCCGTCGAAGCCCGGCCTCCTTGTGTTTAGTCGGTGCCAGAACCTGAGGATTCCTCTCCAGTGCTGACAAGGATCTTGGGGTACCTCTGGAGTCACCCAGGGAGTCAGTCCTCCGTTCGAGTGGGGCAGGCACGTGCGATTTCCTCCCGAGCTGTAGCAGCAGAGTCACGTTTCCCTTTGCGTGGATCAACGGATCTGTGGCTTTCCCACGAGGCTTTCCCACAGGGCTGTCCCACGTGCCACCGTGGTGTGAGTCGATCCTCGGCTTGAAAGTCGAGGCAGTGCAGGGAAAACAGTTTTCCCTGGAGTGGACTGAGACATCTGGGGGACTCTGGGAATGGTGGCACGACCCTGGAGTTCCTCTCGCCTTTCCTGTGGAGAGCGCCCCTCTTGAGCTGCGATGGAAGGCCAGGATTTCTTTCCCGAACACGCAGGGAAAGGAACCTCCTCTCGAGCTAGGAGGCGGAAACGGGTCTCCTCTGGATATGGCGGGACTCTCGTGCTTCCTCTCGAGTGGGAGACGGTATGTCGGGGAACTTCTTCAGTTGTAGCAAGGGTGTGAAGGACCCTCTGGAAGTTCCAGAGGTTAGGTGTGATTAGCCTCGAGACGCCTCAGCGGAAATGGGCCTCATCTCGCCTGGAGGGGAGAACCTCCTGGATTTTCTCGAGTTGCGGCAGGTGCTCTCGACTTACGACGGGGACCTCAGGGACCCGCTCTGGTGGCCTCAGGAAAGGCCAGTCCGCATGCGAGTTGCTCGGGGGCCTCTCCGGATTCCTCTCCCGTCGATGCCGGGCCTAAGACTGCCAGGAGCCAGTGTGAGGAAGCCCGCCCGTGACAAGGTTATGAGGAAGGAAGCTGACATACGCAAGGCGTGCTCAGACTTCAGGGACCTCTCTGGAAATTTTTAAGCATGTACCCCAACAAAAATCTGCCGGTTTTTGTGCTCTGCTTTTTCTCTCTTCTGACCTTTTCTGGAAAAAGTCAATTCAGGGCGTTAGTCTTCTGCATTTGAAAGAGTGTTTCAATCCAAAAACCCTCTGATGGCTTTCTAGCCTGCCTGTAGGACTCGTACAGCTGCGCTTGTGATTGTTTGAGGCCTCCTGACCGCAGGAGGCACAGGAAGCTTAAAACATCCTAGGAATGCAGGAGCTTCCGAGGAGTCAAAATCTTTAGAATAGGACTGATTAAAAGTTTCATTTTTTGGGTCAATGCTTGCTGCCAAATTTTCATATCCTTTATTTTTAGATATAGTTGGTATATAGAAAAACAAGTAGTAGACCTGGTATTAGCAACATTAGATCTTTGAGTTAAGTACCTTCTTTGTTATAACCCACTGCACCTTTGTTCTATAGAGATGTAACTTTAATGCTTTAAGGAGATGCAGATTAAAGAAAAACACTTCAGGGGAAACAAAATTAACATTCATTAAGGAAGAGAGCCAAAAAGTGTTAACAAGCCTCTTGGCCAGAAGATAATGTAAATCACCTGAGACCTTTTGTATACAAAATGATATACAGAAAGAATCTGGGTTGCGAACACTACATAATTTTGTGTTATCCATTGATCTCCATGTTTTATCAAAAGTATAAAAGGCCTTCTGAACAATGAATGAGGAGGCCAGGGGCCGGGGGCCAGTTTCTCGGACCAGCTTCTCGAACTAGTCTCTCAGCCTGGTTTCTTGGGACTCTGGCTCCCCCGTGTCTTTCTCTCTCTTTCTTCTTCTCTACCTTTCCTTCTCTCTGCTCTTTACTATAACTTCAGGCTGAATCTCCACCTGGAGTGCGGAGGCTCGCCAGGTCTACTTACTTGCCCTGGCTGTTAAGACCCGCACGAAAGGGAGCTTAAGGCGAGGCACCCTTAGATATTCAAGCGGGCGCCGGTGGCCCAACGTAGGTGGTGCAAATTCCTTGTCCTGAATTTTATTGGCCTTCCGCGTAAACCAAGCTATTCAGCCCTCTTCCTCCACTTAATCTTCTTACTACACTATAGTTTCCTAATCTAATCTTACATTAATAAATAAACAAGTCTTTCCACGCCAACGCCGCCACCCTTCGAATTCCCTGGATCCACCGGGGCTGGACCCCGGCATAAGACCTTGTGTGGAGTCGGGTGCGGAACCTGAGGATTCCTCTCCAGGGCTGACATGGATCTTGGGTACTTCTGGAGTCTCCCAAGGGAGTCAGTCCTCGTCTCGGGGGGCATGCACGTGCGCTTTTCTCCCCAGCTCTAGCAGCAGTGTCACGCTTCCCGTCGAGTGGATCAAGGGATCTGTGGCTTTCCCTCGAGGCTTTCCCACGAGGCTTTCCACGTGGCTTTCCCACAGGGCTGTCCCACGTGCCACCGTGGTGTGAGTCGATCCTCGGCTTGAAAGTCGAGGCAGTGCAGGGAATAAAGGTTTCCCTAAATGGACTGAGACATCTGGGGGACTCTGGGAATGGTGGCACGACCCTGGAGTTCCTCTCGCCTTTCCTCTGGAGAGCGCCTCCTCTTGAGATGCGACGGGAACACCGGGAATTCTTTCCCGACCACGCAGGGAAAGATCCCTCCTCTCCAGCTAGGAGGCGGAAACAGCGCTCCTCTGGATGAGGGAGGGACTCTCGTGATTCCTCTCGAGTGGAGACGGGTATGTCGGGGAACTTCTTGAGTTGCAGCAAGGGTGTGAAGGACCCTTTGGAAGTTCCAGAGGTTAGGTGTGATTAGCCTCGAGACGCCTCCGCGGAAATTGGCCTAATCTCGCCTGGAGGGGAGAACCTCCTGGATTTTCTCCAGTTGCGGCAGGTGCTCTCGGCTTATGACGGGGACCTCAGGGACCCACTCTGGTGGCCTCAGGAAAGGCCAGTCCCAGCGAGTTGGTCGGGGGCATCTCAGGATTCCTCTCCTGTCGATGCCGGGCCTAAGACCTTGTGTGGAGTCGGTGCCGGAACTGAGGATTCCTCTCCAGTGCTGACATGGATCTTGGGCTACTTCTGTAGTCTCCCCAGGGGAGTCAGTCCTCGTCTCGAGTGGGGGCATGCACGTGCGCTTTCCCGAGCTGTAGCAGCAGTGTCAAGCTTCCCTTCGAGTGGATCAAGGGATCTGCGGCTTTCCCTCGAGGCTTTCCCGAGTCTTTCCCACGAGGCTTTCCCACAGGGCTGTCCCACGTGCCACCGTGGTGTGAGTTGATCCTCGGCTTCAAAGTCGAGGCAGTGCAGGGAAAATAATTTCCCTGGAATGGACTGAGACATCTGGGGGACGCTGGGAATGGTGGCACGACCCTGGAGTTCCTCTCGCCTTTCCTGTGGAGAGCGCCTCCTCTTGAGGTGCGACAGGAACGCGGGGAATTCTTTCCCCACCACGCAGGGAAAGGATCCCTTCTCCCGAGCTAGGAGCGGAAACGGGTCTCCTCTGGATGTGGGCGGGACTCTCGTGCTTCCTCTCAAGTGGAGACGGGTATGTCGGGGAACTTCTTGAGTTGCAGCAAGGGTGTGAAGGACCCTTTGGAAGTTCCATGTTAGATGTGATTAGCCTCAGACGCCTCAGCGGAAATGGGCCTCATCTCGCCTGGAGGTTAGAACCTCCTGCATTTTCTCGAGTTTCGGCAGGTGCTCTCGACTTACGACAGGGACCTCTGTTACCCGCTCTGGTGGCCTCAGGAAAGGCCAGTCCGCATGCGAGTTGCTCGGGGGGACTCTCGGGATTCCTCTCCCGTCGATGCCAGGGCCTAAGACCTTGTGTGGAGTCGGTGCCGGAACCTGAGGATTCCTCTCCAGTGCTGACATGGATCTTGGGTACTTCTTTAGTCTCCCCAGGGGAGTCAGTCCTCATCTTGATTGGGGCCATGCACGTGCGCTTTCCTCCCTTCCTGTAGCAGCAGTTGCGCTTCCCTTCGCGTGGATCAAGGGATCAGTGGCTTTCCCTCGAGGCTTTCCCACGAGGCTTTCCCACAGGGCTGTCCCACGTGCCACCGTGGTGTGAGTTGATCCTCGGCTTGAAAGTCGAGGCAGTGCAGGGAAAACAGCTTTCCCTGGAATGGACTGAGACATCTGGGGGACTCTGGGAATGGTGACACGACCCTTGAGTCCCTCTCGCCTTTCCTGTGGAGAGCTCCTCCCTTGAGATGCGACGGGAACGCGGGGAATTCTTTTCCCACCACGCAGGGAAAGGATCCCTCCTCTCGAGCTATGAGGCGGAAACGGGATCCTCAGGATGTGGACGGACTCTCGTGCTTCCTCTCGAGTGGAGACGGGTATGTCGGGGAACTTCTTGAGTTGCAGCAAGGGTGTGAAGGACCGTTTGGAAGTTCCCGATGTTAGATGTGATTAGTCTGGAGAGGCCTCAGCGGAATTGGGCCTCATCTCGCCTGGAGGGAGAAACTCCTGGATTTTCTCGAGTTGCGGCAGGTGCTCTCGTCTTACGACGGGACCTCAGGGACCCGCTCTGGTGGCCTCAAGAAAGGCCAGTCCCCATGCGAGTTGTTCAGGGGCTCTTGGGATTCCTCTCCCGTCGATGCCGGGGCCTAAGATCTTGTGTGGAGTCGTGCCGGAACCTGAGGATTCCTCTCCAGTGCTGACATGGATCTTGGGGAACTTCTGGAGTCTTCCCAGGTGAGTCAGTCCTCGTCTCTAGTGGGGGAATGAACGTGCGCCTTCCTCCAAGGTGTAGTAGCAGTGTCACGCTTCCCTTCACATGCATCAAGCGATATGTGGCTTTCCCTCGAGGCTTTCCCACAGGGCTGTCCCACATGCCACCGTGGTGTGAGTCAATCCTCGGCTTGAAAGTCGAGGCAGTGCAGGGAAAACAGGTTTCCCTGGAATTGACTGAGACATCTGAGGACTCTGGGAATGGTGGCACGACCCTGGAGTTCCTCTCGCCTTTCCTGTGGAGAGCGCCTCCTCTTGAGATGCGACGGGAACGCGGGGAATTCTTTCCCCACCACGCTGAGAAAGGATCCCACCTCTCGAACTAGGAGGCTGAAACGGGGCTCCTTTGGAGGTGGGCGGGACTCTCGTGCTTCCTCTCGAGTGGAGACGGTATGTCGGGGAACTTCTTGAGTTGAAGCAAGGGTGTGAAGGACCCTTTGGAAGTTCCAGATGTTAGATGTGATTAGCCTCTCGTGGCGCCTCATGGGAAATGGGCCTCATCTCGCCTGGAGAGCAGAACCTCCTGGATTTTCTCGAGTTGCGGCAGGTGCTCTCAACTTGCGACGGGGACCTCAGGGACCCGCTCTGGTGGCCTCAGAAAGACCAGTCCCCATGCGCGTTGCTCGGAGTCCTCTCGGGATTCCTCTCACATCGATGCCTGGGCCTAAACCTTATGTGGAGTCAGTGCCGGAACCTGAGGATTCCTCTCCAGTGCTGACATGGATCTTGGGTACTTCTGGAGTCTCCCGCGGAGGCAGTCTTCGTCTCCAGTGAGAGCATGCACGTGTGATTTCCTCCCGAGCTGTAGCAGCAGTGTCACGCTTCCCTTTGCGTGGATCGAGGGATCTGTGGCTTTCCCTCGAGGCTTTCCCAGGAGGCTTTCCCACGAGGCTTTCCCACAGGGCTGTCCCACGTGCCACCGTGGTGTGAGTCGATCCTCAGCTTGAAAGTCGAGGCAGTGCAGGGAAAACAGGTTTCCCTGGAATGGACTGAGACATCTGGGGACTCTGGGAATGGTGGCACGACCCTGGAGTTCCTCTCGCCTTTCCTGTGGAGAGCGCCTCCTCTTGAGATTCGACGGGAACACCAGGAATTCTTTCCCTACCACGCAGGGGAAAGGATCCGTCCTTTCGAGCTAGGAGGCAGAAACAGGGCTCCTCTGGAATGTGCGGCGGGACTCTCGTGCTTCCTCTCGAGTGGAGACGGGTATGTCGGGGAAGTTCTTGAGTTGAAGCAAGGGTGTGAAGGACCCTTTGGAAGTTCCAGATGTTAGATGTGATTAGCCTCAAGACGCCTCAGCTGAAATGGGCTACATCTCGCCTGGAGGGAGAACCTCCTGGATTTTTCTCGAGTTGCGGCAGGTGCTCTCGACTTACGACGGAGACTTCAGGGACCCGCTCTGGTGGCCACAGGAAAGGCCAGTCCCCATGCGAGTTGCTCGGGGGCCTCTCAGGATTCCTCTCCCATCGATGCGGGGCCTAAGACCTTGTGTGGGGTGGGTTCGGAACCTGAGGATTCCTCTCCAGTGCTGACATGGATCTTGGGAACTTCTGGAGTCTCCCCAGGTGAGTCAGTCCTCGTCTCTAGTGGGGGCATGAACTTGCGCTTTCCTCCCGAGCTATAGCAGCAGTGTCATGCTTCCCTTCGCGTTGCATCAAGGGATATGTGGCTTTCCCTCGAGGCTTCCAGGAGCTTTCCCACGAGGCTTTCCCACAGGGCTGTCCCACGTGCCACGTGGTGTGAGTCGATCCTCGCCTTGAAATTCGAGGCAGTGCAGG
>NW_017194842.1:0-9161 GCF_001704415.2 Capra hircus
TCTCCGAGGCTGTGCTCTCGCCTATCAGGCGGGCGCGCAGGGCTCCTCCAGCAGGTCTTGCCTCAGGGGCTGCTTCCCCTGAGTTGGGCTGTGGGCGGGAACCCAGACACGCAGGATAAGGCCCCAACCACCTGCACATGTCTCTGCTGGGGAGGAGAGTGCTAGGGAACCTACGTCTCTCACACACTTTCTAGGCACCCACGGAGTCAGCCTCTGGGAGTGTGGGGATGCAAAACCCAGCCAGGGGCCCTTGGAACCTGGTGCTCTCCGTGCGGAGCTTTGTCTGGGCGGCCAAGGAACCGCTGAAGGAGCCCTGCTGTTGCCCTTCGCTTCCCTCTGACAGAGCTTTCACTGCTGGAGCCCTTGGCAGTGTGCAACCCACCAGCCCCTAAGCCCTCCTCAAGGACGCTTGGGACCTAAGTGCAAAGGCAAGGCAGGGGTAGAGCTGAAGCCAGGAAGGCGCCAGTGGCGTTTCCGAGCCTCACACAGCCTGCTCCTTCCTGGGGAGGGAGCCTTAAAGCAAGGCAAGTCTGCGCAAGGCTCGCCTATGGCAGAGCATCTTGGTGCCAGGAACTCTGCCAGATCGGGCCTCTGAACAGAGCTAGAGATCTGCCGTACTGGAGTCGCACTTAGCTTCGTGTAAGCAGGGATTTCAGCTTGACGGGGACTTGCTGCCTCCTCTTCCCCGAGGAGGCTCGCTTCCCTGCTGGCTGTGCACTCGCCTATCAGGCGGGGGCGCAGGGCTCCTCCAGCAGGTCTTGCCTCAGGGGCTGCTTCCCCTGAGTTGGGGCTGTGGGCAGGAACCCAGACACGCAGGATCAGGCCCCAAACACCTGCACATGTCTCTGCTGGGAGGAGAGTGCTAGGGAACCTACGTCTGTCATACACTTTCTGGGCACCCAAGGAATCAGCCTCCGTGTGTGCGGGGCTGAAAACCCCAGCCAGGGGCCCTGGGAGCCTGGTGCTCTCCGTGTGGCGCTGAATCTGGGCGGCCAAGCAACCGCTGGAGGAGCCCTGCAGTTGCCCTTCCCTTCCCTCTGACAGAATTCTCACTGCTGGAGCCCTTGGCAGTGTGCAACCCACCAGCCCCTAAGCTCTCCTTAAGGAGGACTGGGACCTAAGTGCAAAGGCAAGGCAGGATTGGAGCTGAGGCAAGAAAGGCGCCAGTGGCGACTCCCAGGCTCCTGCTGCCTGCTCCTTCCTGGAGAGGCAGCCTAAAAGCAAGGCAAGTCTGGGCAAGGCTAGCCCCCGGCAGAGCAGCCTCGCGCCAGGAACTCTGCCAGATCGGGGCTCTGAGCAGAGCTAGAGCTCTGCCGTACTGGAGGCGCACTTAGCTCCGTGCAAGCAGGGCTTTCAACTTGACGGGGCTGGGCTGCCTCCTCTTCCCCCGAGGAGGCTCGCTTCCCTGCTGGCTGTGCACTCGCCTATCAGGCGGGGGCGCAGGGCTCCTCCAGCAGGTCTTGCCTCAGGGGCTGCTTCCCCTGAGTTGGGGCTGTGGGCAGGAACCCAGACACGCAGGATCAGGCCCCAACACCTGCACATGTCTCTGCTGGGGAGGAGAGTGCTAGGGAACCTACGTCTGTCATACACTTTCTGGGCACCCAAGGAATCAGCCTCCGTGTGTGCGGGGCTGAAAACCCCAGCCAGGGGCCCTGGGAGCCTGGTGCTCTCGGTGCGGCGCTGATTCTAGGCGGCCTAGAAACCGCTGGAGGAGCCCTGCAGTTGCCCTTCCCTTCCCTCTGACAGAGCTCTCACTGCTGAAGCCCTTGGCAGTGTGCAACCCACCACCCCCTAAGCCCTCCCCAACACGCCTGGCACCTATGTGCAAAGGCAAGGCAGGATTGGAGCTGAGGCAAGGAAGGCACCAGTGGCGTCTCCCAGGCTCGCTCAGACAGCTCCTTCCTGGGGAGGGAGCCTAAAAGCAAGGCAAGTCTGGGCAAGGCGAGCCCCGGCCGAGCAGCCTCGCGCCAGAAACTCTGCCAGATCGGGGCTCTGAGCAGAGCTAGAGCTCTGCCGTACTGGAGGCCCACTTAGCTCCGTGCAAGCAGGGCTTTCCTCTTGACTGGGCTCGGCTGCCTCCTCTTCTCCCGAGGAGGCTCGCTACACTGCTGGCTGTGCTCTCGCCTATCAGGCGGGCGCAGGGCTCCTCCAGCAGGTCTTGCCTCAGGGGCTGCTTCCCCTGAGTTGAGGCTGTGGCGGGAACCCAGACACGCAGGATAAGGCCCCAACCACCTGCACATGTCTCTGCTGGGGAGGAGAGTGCTAGGGAACCTACGTCTCTCACACACTTTCTAGGCACCCACGGAGTCAGCCTCTGGGAGTGTGGGGATGCAAAACCCAGCCAGGGGCCCTTGGAACCTGGTGCTCTCCGTGCGGAGCTTTGTCTGGGCGGCCAAGGAACCGCTGAAGGAGCCCTGCTGTTGCCCTTCGCTTCCCTCTGACAGAGCTTTCACTGCTGGAGCCCTTGGCAGTGTGCAACCCACCAGCCCCTAAGCCCTCCTCAAGGACGCTTGGGACCTAAGTGCAAAGGCAAGGCAGGGGTAGAGCTGAAGCCAGGAAGGCGCCAGTGGCGTTTCCGAGCCTCACACAGCCTGCTCCTTCCTGGGGAGGGAGCCTTAAAGCAAGGCAAGTCTGCGCAAGGCTCGCCTATGGCAGAGCATCTTGGTGCCAGGAACTCTGCCAGATCGGGCCTCTGAACAGAGCTAGAGATCTGCCGTACTGGAGTCGCACTTAGCTTCGTGTAAGCAGGGATTTCAGCTTGACGGGGACTTGCTGCCTCCTCTTCCCCCGAGGAGGCTCGCTTCCTGCTGGCTGGCTGTGCACTCGCCTATCAGGCGGGGGCGCAGGGCTCCTCCAGCAGGTCTTGCCTCAGGGGCTGCTTCCCCTGAGTTGGGGCTGTGGGCAGGAACCCAGACACGCAGGATCAGGCCCCAAACACCTGCACATGTCTCTGCTGGGGAGGAGAGTGCTAGGGAACCTACGTCTGTCATACACTTTCTGGGCACCCAAGGAATCAGCCTCCGTGTGTGCGGGCTGAAAACCCCAGCCAGGGCCCTGGAGCCTGGTGCTCTCCGTGTGGCGCTGAATCTGGCGGCCAAGCAACCGCTGGAGGAGCCCTGCAGTTGCCCTTCCCTTCCCTCTGACAGAATTCTCACTGCTGGAGCCCTTGGCAGTGTGCAACCCACCAGCCCCTAAGCTCTCCTTAAGGAGGACTGGGACCTAAGTGCAAAGGCAAGGCAGGATTGGAGCTGAGGCAAGAAAGGCGCCAGTGGCGACTCCCAGGCTCCTGCTGCCTGCTCCTTCCTGGAGAGGCAGCCTAAAAGCAAGGCAAGTCTGGGCAAGGCTAGCCCCCGGCAGAGCAGCCTCGCGCCAGGAACTCTGCCAGATCGGGGCTCTGAGCAGAGCTAGAGCTCTGCCGTACTGGAGGCGCACTTAGCTCCGTGCAAGCAGGGCTTTCAACTTGACGGGGCTGGGCTGCCTCCTCTTCCCCCGAGGAGGCTCGCTTCCCTGCTGGCTGTGCACTCGCCTATCAGGCGGGGCGCAGGGCTCCTCCAGCAGGTCTTGCCTCAGGGGCTGCTTCCCCTGAGTTGGGGCTGTGGGCAGGAACCCAGACACGCAGGATCAGGCCCCAACCACCTGCACATGTCTCTGCTGGGAGGAGAGTGCTAGGGAACCTACGTCTGTCATACACTTTCTGGGCACCCAAGGAATCAGCCTCCGTGTGTGCGGGGCTGAAAACCCCAGCCAGGGGCCCTGGGAGCCTGGTGCTCTCGGTGCGGCGCTGATTCTAGGGCCTAGAAACCGCTGGAGGAGCCCTGCAGTTGCCCTTCCCTTCCCTCTGACAGAGCTCTCACTGCTGAAGCCCTTGGCAGTGTGCAACCCACCACCCCCTAAGCCCTCCCCAACCACGCCTGGCACCTATGTGCAAAGGCAAGGCAGGATTGGAGCTGAGGCAAGGAAGGCACCAGTGGCGTCTCCCAGGCTCGCTCAGACAGCTCCTTCCTGGGAGGGAGCCTAAAAGCAAGGCAAGTCTGGGCAAGGCGAGCCCCCGGCCGAGCAGCCTCGCGCCAGAAACTCTGCCAGATCGGGGCTCTGAGCAGAGCTAGAGCTCTGCCGTACTGGAGGCCCACTTAGCTCCGTGCAAGCAGGGCTTTCCTCTTGACTGGGCTCGGCTGCCTCCTCTTCTCCCGAGGAGGCTCGCTACACTGCTGGCTGTGCTCTCGCCTATCAGGCGGGCGCGCAGGGCTCCTCCAGCAGGTCTTGCCTCAGGGGCTGCTTCCCCTGAGTTGAGGCTGTGGGCGGGAACCCAGACACGCAGGATAAGGCCCCAACCACCTGCACATGTCTCTGCTGGGGAGGAGAGTGCTAGGGAACCTACGTCTCTCACACACTTTCTAGGCACCCACGGAGTCAGCCTCTGGGAGTGTGGGGATGCAAAACCCAGCCAGGGGCCCTTGGAACCTGGTGCTCTCCGTGCGGAGCTTTGTCTGGGCGGCCAAGGAACCGCTGAAGGAGCCCTGCTGTTGCCCTTCGCTTCCCTCTGACAGAGCTTTCACTGCTGGAGCCCTTGGCAGTGTGCAACCCACCAGCCCCTAAGCCCTCCTCAAGGACGCTTGGGACCTAAGTGCAAAGGCAAGGCAGGGTAGAGCTGAAGCCAGGAAGGCGCCAGTGGCGTTTCCGAGCCTCACACAGCCTGCTCCTTCCTGGGGAGGAGCCTTAAAGCAAGGCAAGTCTGCGCAAGGCTCGCCTATGGCAGAGCATCTTGGTGCCAGGAACTCTGCCAGATCGGGCCTCTGAACAGAGCTAGAGATCTGCCGTACTGGAGTCGCACTTAGCTTCGTGTAAGCAGGGATTTCAGCTTGACGGGACTTGCTGCCTCCTCTTCCCCGAGGAGGCTCGCTTCCCTGCTGGCTGTGCACTCGCCTATCAGGCGGGGCGCAGGGCTCCTCCAGCAGGTCTTGCCTCAGGGGCTGCTTCCCCTGAGTTGGGGCTGTGGGCAGGAACCCAGACACGCAGGATCAGGCCCCAAACACCTGCACATGTCTCTGCTGGGAGGAGAGTGCTAGGAACCTACGTCTGTCATACACTTTCTGGGCACCCAAGGAATCAGCCTCCGTGTGTGCGGGGCTGAAAACCCCAGCCAGGGGCCCTGGGAGCCTGGTGCTCTCCGTGTGGCGCTGAATCTGGGCGGCCAAGCAACCGCTGGAGGAGCCCTGCAGTTGCCCTTCCCTTCCCTCTGACAGAATTCTCACTGCTGGAGCCCTTGGCAGTGTGCAACCCACCAGCCCCTAAGCTCTCCTTAAGGAGGACTGGGACCTAAGTGCAAAGGCAAGGCAGGATTGGAGCTGAGGCAAGAAAGGCGCCAGTGGCGACTCCCAGGCTCCTGCTGCCTGCTCCTTCCTGGAGAGGCAGCCTAAAAGCAAGGCAAGTCTGGGCAAGGCTAGCCCCGGCAGAGCAGCCTCGCGCCAGGAACTCTGCCAGATCGGGGCTCTGAGCAGAGCTAGAGCTCTGCCGTACTGGAGGCGCACTTAGCTCCGTGCAAGCAGGGCTTTCAACTTGACGGGCTGGGCTGCCTCCTCTTCCCCCGAGGAGGCTCGCTTCCCTGCTGGCTGTGCACTCGCCTATCAGGCGGGGCGCAGGGCTCCTCCAGCAGGTCTTGCCTCAGGGGCTGCTTCCCCTGAGTTGGGCTGTGGGCAGGAACCCAGACACGCAGGATCAGGCCCCAACCACCTGCACATGTCTCTGCTGGGGAGGAGAGTGCTAGGGAACCTACGTCTGTCATACACTTTCTGGGCACCCAAGGAATCAGCCTCCGTGTGTGCGGGGCTGAAAACCCCAGCCAGGGGCCC
Source organism: Capra hircus (assembly GCF_001704415.2). NCBI lineage: Eukaryota > Metazoa > Chordata > Mammalia > Artiodactyla > Bovidae > Capra > Capra hircus. The sequence continues at coordinate 5,850 of NW_017194842.1, forward strand.
TGGGAGCCTGGTGCTCTCGGTGCGGCGCTGATTCTAGGCGGCCTAGAAACCGCTGGAGGAGCCCTGCAGTTGCCCTTCCCTTCCCTCTGACAGAGCTCTCACTGCTGAAGCCCTTGGCAGTGTGCAACCCACCACCCCCTAAGCCCTCCCCAACCACGCCTGGCACCTATGTGCAAAGGCAAGGCAGGATTGGAGCTGAGGCAAGGAAGGCACCAGTGGCGTCTCCCAGGCTCGCTCAGACAGCTCCTTCCTGGGGAGGGAGCCTAAAAGCAAGGCAAGTCTGGGCAAGGCGAGCCCCGGCGAGCAGCCTCGCGCCAGAAACTCTGCCAGATCGGGGCTCTGAGCAGAGCTAGAGCTCTGCCGTACTGGAGGCCCACTTAGCTCCGTGCAAGCAGGGCTTTCCTCTTGACTGGGCTCGGCTGCCTCTTCTCCCGAGGAGGCTCGCTACACTGCTGGCTGTGCTCTCGCCTATCAGGCCGCGCGCAGGGCTCCTCCAGCAGGTCTTGCCTCAGGGGCTGCTTCCCCTGAGTTGAGGCTGTGGGCGGGAACCCAGACACGCAGGATAAGGCCCCAACCACCTGCACATGTCTCTGCTGGGGAGGAGAGTGCTAGGGAACCTACGTCTCTCACACACTTTCTAGGCACCCACGGAGTCAGCCTCTGGGTGTGGGGATGCAAAACCCAGCCAGGGGCCCTTGGAACCTGGTGCTCTCCGTGCGGAGCTTTGTCTGGCGGCCAAGGAACCGCTGAAGGAGCCCTGCTGTTGCCCTTCGCTTCCCTCTGACAGAGCTTTCACTGCTGGAGCCCTTGGCAGTGTGCAACCCACCAGCCCCTAAGCCCTCCTCAAGGACGCTTGGGACCTAAGTGCAAAGGCAAGGCAGGGTAGAGCTGAAGCCAGGAAGGCGCCAGTGGCGTTTCCGAGCCTCACACAGCCTGCTCCTTCCTGGGGAGGGAGCCTTAAAGCAAGGCAAGTCTGCGCAAGGCTCGCCTATGGCAGAGCATCTTGGTGCCAGGAACTCTGCCAGATCGGGCCTCTGAACAGAGCTAGAGATCTGCCGTACTGGAGTCGCACTTAGCTTCGTGTAAGCAGGGATTTCAGCTTGACGGGGACTTGCTGCCTCCTCTTCCCCCGAGGAGGCTCGCTTCCCTGCTGGCTGTGCACTCGCCTATCAGGCGGGGGCGCAGGGCTCCTCCAGCAGGTCTTGCCTCAGGGGCTGCTTCCCCTGAGTTTGGGCTGTGGGCAGGAACCCAGACACGCAGGATCAGGCCCCAAACACCTGCACATGTCTCTGCTGGGGAGGAGAGTGCTAGGGAACCTACGTCTGTCATACACTTTCTGGGCACCCAAGGAATCAGCCTCCGTGTGTGCGGGGCTGAAAACCCCAGCCAGGGGCCCTGGGAGCCTGGTGCTCTCCGTGTGGCGCTGAATCTGGGCGGCCAAGCAACCGCTGGAGGAGCCCTGCAGTTGCCCTTCCCTTCCCTCTGACAGAATTCTCACTGCTGGAGCCCTTGGCAGTGTGCAACCCACCAGCCCCTAAGCTCTCCTTAAGGAGGACTGGGACCTAAGTGCAAAGGCAAGGCAGGATTGGAGCTGAGGCAAGAAAGGCGCCAGTGGCGACTCCCAGGCTCCTGCTGCCTGCTCCTTCCTGGAGAGGCAGCCTAAAAGCAAGGCAAGTCTGGGCAAGGCTAGCCCCCGGCAGAGCAGCCTCGCGCCAGGAACTCTGCCAGATCGGGGCTCTGAGCAGAGCTAGAGCTCTGCCGTACTGGAGGCGCACTTAGCTCCGTGCAAGCAGGGCTTTCAACTTGACGGGGCTGGCTGCCTCCTCTTCCCCCGAGGAGGCTCGCTTCCCTGCTGGCTGTGCACTCGCCTATCAGGGGCGCAGGGCTCCTCCAGCAGGTCTTGCCTCAGGGGCTGCTTCCCCTGAGTTGGGGCTGTGGCAGGAACCCAGACACGCAGGATCAGGCCCCAACCACCTGCACATGTCTCTGCTGGGGAGAGAGTGCTAGGGAACCTACGTCTGTCATACACTTTCTGGGCACCCAAGGAATCAGCCTCCGTGTGTGCGGGGCTGAAAACCCCAGCCAGGGGCCCTGGGAGCCTGGTGCTCTCGGTGCGGCGCTGATTCTAGGCGGCCTAGAAACCGCTGGAGGAGCCCTGCAGTTGCCCTTCCCTTCCCTCTGACAGAGCTCTCACTGCTGAAGCCCTTGGCAGTGTGCAACCCACCACCCCCTAAGCCCTCCCCAACCACGCCTGGCACCTATGTGCAAAGGCAAGGCAGGATTGGAGCTGAGGCAAGGAAGGCACCAGTGGCGTCTCCCAGGCTCGCTCAGACAGCTCCTTCCTGGGAGGGAGCCTAAAAGCAAGGCAAGTCTGGGCAAGGCGAGCCCCCGGCCGAGCAGCCTCGCGCCAGAAACTCTGCCAGATCGGGGCTCTGAGCAGAGCTAGAGCTCTGCCGTACTGGAGGCCACTTAGCTCCGTGCAAGCAGGGCTTTCCTCTTGACTGGGCTCGGCTGCCTCCTCTTCTCCGAGGAGGCTCGCTACACTGCTGGCTGTGCTCTCGCCTATCAGGCGGCGCGCAGGGCTCCTCCAGCAGGTCTTGCCTCAGGGGCTGCTTCCCCTGAGTTGAGGCTGTGGGCGGGAACCCAGACACGCAGGATAAGCCCCAACCACCTGCACATGTCTCTGCTGGGAGGAGAGTGCTAGGGAACCTACGTCTCTCACACACTTTCTAGGCACCCACGGAGTCAGCCTCTGGAGTGTGGGGATGCAAAACCCAGCCAGGGGCCCTTGGAACCTGGTGCTCTCCGTGCGGGAGCTTTGTCTGGGCGGCCAAGGAACCGCTGAAGGAGCCCTGCTGTTGCCCTTCGCTTCCCTCTGACAGAGCTTTCACTGCTGGAGCCCTTGGCAGTGTGCAACCCACCAGCCCCTAAGCCCTCCTCAAGGACGCTTGGGACCTAAGTGCAAAGGCAAAGGCGGGGTAGAGCTGAAGCCAGGAAGGCGCCAGTGGCGTTCCGAGCCTCACACAGCCTGCTCCTTCCGGGGGGAGCCTTAAAGCAAGGCAAGTCTGCGCAAGGCTCGCCTATGGCAGAGCATCTTGGTGCCAGGAACTCTGCCAGATCGGGCCTCTGAACAGAGCTAGAGATCTGCCGTACTGGAGTCGCACTTAGCTTCGTGGAAGCAGGGATTTCAGCTTGACGGGACTTGCTGCCTCCTCTTCCCCGAGGAGGCTCGCTTCCCTGCTGGCTGTGCACTCGCCCGCGGGGGGCGCATGGGCGCACAGGCTCCTCCAGCAGGTCTTGCCTCAGGGGCTG
>NW_017194843.1:0-9161 GCF_001704415.2 Capra hircus
GATTCCTCTCTCGTCGATGCCAGGGCCTAAGATCTTGTATGGAGTCGGTGCCGGAACCTGAGCATTCCTCTCCAGTGCAGACATGGATCCTGGGGTACTTCTGCAGTCTCCCCAGGGGAGTCAGTCCTCGTCTCTGCGGGGGCATGCACGTGGGCTTTCCTCCTGAGCTGAAGCAGCAGTGTCACGCTTCCCTATGCTTGGATCAAGGGATCTGTGCTTTCCCTCGAGGCTTTCCCACGAGGCTTTCCCACGAGGCTTTCCCATGAGGCTTTCCCACAGGGCTGTCCCACGTGCCACCGTGGTGTGAGTCGATCCTCGGCTTGAAAGTCGAGGCAGTGAAGGGAAAACAGGTTTCCTGGAATGGACTGAGAGATCCAGGGGACTCTGGGAATGGTGGCACGACCCTGGAGTTCCTCTCACCTTTCCTGTGGGAGCGCGACTCCTCTTGAGATGTGACGGGAACACTCGGGAATTCTATCCGACCACGCAGGGAAAGGATCCCTCCTCTCGAGCTAGAAGGCGGAAACGGGGCTCCTCTGGATGTAGGCAGGACTCTCGTGCTTCCTCTCGAGTGGAGACGGGTATGTCGGGGAACTTCTTGAGTTGCAGTAACGGTGTGAAGGACCCTTTGGAAGTTCCAGAGGTAAGGTGTGATTAGCCTCGAGATACCTCAGCGGAAATGGGACTCAGCTCACCTGGAGGGGAGAACCTCCTGGTTTTTCTCGAGTTGCGGGCAGGTGCTCTCCGACTTACGACGGGGACCTCAGGGACCCCGCTGTGGTGGCCTCAGGAAAGGCCAGTCCCCATGCGAGTTGCTCTGGGGCCTCTCGGGATTCCTCTCACGTCGATGCACGGGCCTAAGACCTTGTGTGGAGTTGGTGCCGGAACCTGAGGATTCCTCTCCAGTGCAGACATGGATCCTGGGGTACTTCTGGAGTCTCCCCAGGGGAGTCAGTCCTCGTCTCGAGCGGGGGCATGCACGTGCGCTTTCCTCCCGAGCTGTAGCAGCAGTGTCACGCTTCCCTTTCGCGTGGATGAAGAGATCTGTGGCTTTCCCTTGAGGCTTTCCCACGAGGCTTTCCCACGAGGCTTTCTCACAGGGCTGTACCACGATGCCACCGGTGGTGTGAGTCGATCCTCGGATTGAAAGTCGAGGCAGTGCAGGGAAAACAGGTTTCCCTGGAATGGACTGAGACATCTGGGGGACTCTGGGAATGGTGGCACGACCCTGGAGTTCCTCTCGCCTTTCCTGTGGAGAGCGTCTCCTCTTGTGATGCGACGGGAACGCCGGGAATTCTTCCCCGAACACGCAGAGAAAGGATCCCTCCTCTCGAGCTAGGAGGCAGAAACGGGTCTCTTCTGGATGTGGGCGGGACTCTCGTGCTTCCTCTCGAGTGGAGACGGGTAAGTCGGGGAACTTCTTGAGTTGCAGCAAGATTGTGAAGCACCCTTTGGAATTTCCAGAGGTTAGGTGTGATTAGCCTCGAGACACCTCAGCGGAAATGGGCCTCATCTCGCCTGGAGGGACGAACCTCCTGGATTTTCTCGAGTTGCGGCAGGTGCTCTCGACTTCAGACGGGGACCTCAGGGACCCGCTCTCGTGGCCTCAGGAAAGGCCAGTCCCCATGCCAGTTGCTCGCGAGCCTCTCGGGATTCCTCTCCCGTCGATGCTGGTGCCTAAGACCTTGTGGGGAGTCGGTGCCCGCACCTGAGGATTCCTCTCCAGTGCTGACACGGATCTTGGGGTACTTCTGGAGTCTCCCCTGGGGAGTCAGTCCTCGTCTCGAGTGGGGGCAGGGACGTGCGATTTCCTCCCGAGCTGTAGCAGCAGTGTCATGCTTCCCTTCGCGTGGATCAAGGGATCTGTGGCTTTGCCTCAAGGCTTTCCACTAGGCTTTCCCCACGAGGCTTTCCCACAGGGCTGTCCCACGTGCCACCGTGGTGTGAGTCGATCCTCGGCTTGAAAGTCGAGGCAGTGCAGGGAAAACAGGTTTCCCTGGAATGGACAGACATCTGGGGGACTCTGGGAATGTGGCCCGACCCTGGAGTTCCTCTCGCCTTTCCTATGGAGAGAGCCTCCTCTTGACATGCGACGGGAACGCCGGGAATTCTTTCCCGACCAAGCAGGGAAAGGATCCCTCCTCTCGAGCTATGAGGCGGAAACGGTGCTCCTCTGGATGTGGGCAGAACTCTCGTGCTTCCTCTCGAGTCGAGACGGGTATGTCGGGGAACTTCTTGAGTTGCAGCAATGGTGTGAATGACCATTTGGAAGTTCCAGATATTAGAAGTGATTAGACTCCAGACGCCTCAGCAGGAAATGGGCCTCATCTCGCCTGGATGGGAGAACCTCCTGGATTTTCTCGAGTTGTGGCAGGTGCTCTCGACTTACGATGGGGACCTCAGGGACCCGTTCTGGTGGCCTCAGGAAAGGCCAGTCCCCATGTGAGTAGCTTGGGGGCCTCTCGGGATTCCTCTCCCGTTGATGCCGGAGCCTAAGTTCTTGTGGGGAGTCGGTGCTGTAACCTGAGGATTCCTCTCCAGTGCTGACATAGATCTTGGGGTACTTCTGGAGTCTCCCCAGGGCAGTCAGTCCTCTACTCGAGTGGGGGCATGCACGTGCGCTTTCCTCCCGAGCTGTAGCAGCAGTGTCACGCTTCCCTTCGCGTGGATCAACGGATCTGTGGCTTTCCCTCGACGCTTTCCCAAGAGGCTTTTCCACGAGGCTTTCCACAGGGCTGTCCCACGTGCCACCGTGGTGTGAGTCGATCCTCGGCTTGAAAGTCGACGCAGTGCAGGGAAAACAGGTTTCTCTGGAATGGAGTGAGACATCTGGGGGACTCTGGGAATGGTGGCAAGACCCTGGAGTTCCTCTCGCCTTTCCGGTGGAGAGCGCCTCCTCTTGAGATGCGACGGGAACGCCGGGAATTCTTTCCCGACCACGCAGGGAAAGGATCCCTCCGCTCGAGGTATGAGGCGGAAACGGGGCTCCTCTGGATTTGGGCGGGACTCTCGTGCTTCCTCTCGAGTGGAGACGGGTATGTCGGGGAACTTCTTGAGTTGCAGCAAGGGTGTGAAGGACCCTTTGGAAGTTCGAGAGGTTAGGTGTGATTAGCCTCGAGACGCCTCAGCAGAAATGGGCCTCATCTCGCCTGGAGGGGAGAACCTCCTGGATTTTCTCGAGTTGCGGCAGGTGCTCTCGACTTACGACTGGGACCTCAGGGACCCGCTCTGGTGGCCTCAGGAAAGGCCAGTCCCCATGCAGTTGCTCGGGGGCCTCTCGGGATTCCTCTCCCGTCGATGCCGGGCCCTGGGACCTTGTGTGGAGTCTTTGCCGGATCCTGAGGATTCCTCTCCAGTGCTGACATGGATCTTGGGTACCTCTGGAGTCTCCCAGGGGAGTTATTCCTCTTCGCGAGTGGGGATATGCACGTGGGTTTTCCTCCCGAGCTGTAGCAGCAGTGTCACGCTTCCCTTCGCGTGGATCATGGGATCTGTGGCTTTCCCTCGAGGCTTTCTCAGGAGACTTTCTCACGAGGCTTTCCCACAGGGCTGTCCCACATGCCACCGTGGTGTGAGTCGATCCTCAGCTTGAAAGTCGAGGCAGTGCAGGGAAAAAAGGTTTCCGTGGAATGAATGAGACATCTCGGGGAGTGTGGGAACAGTGGCACGAACCTGGAGTTCCTCTCCCGTTTCAAGTGGAGAGCACCTCCTCTTGAGATGCGACGGAAACTCCGGGAATACTTTCCCGACCACGCAGGGAAAGGATCCCTCCTCTCGAGCTATGAGGCGAAACGGGGCTCCTCTGTATGTGGGTGGGACTCTCGTCCTTCTTCTCGAGTGGAGTCGGGTATGACGGGGACCTTCTTGAGTTGCAGCAAGGGTGTGAAGTACCCTTGGGAAATTCCAGCGTTTAGGTGTGATTAGCCTCGAGGAGCCTCATCGGAAAAGGGCCTCATCTCGTCTGGAGGGGAGAACCTAATGGATTTTCTCGAGTTGCGGTAGGTGCTCTCGACTTACGACTGGGACCTCAGGGACCCGCTCTGGTGGCCTCAGGAAAGGCCAGTCCCCATGCAGTTGCTCGGGGGCCTCTCGGGATTCCTCTCCCGTCAATGCCGGGCCCTGGGACCTTGTGTGGAGTCTGTGTCAGATCCTGAGGATTCCTCTCCAGTGCTGACATGGATCTTGGGTACTTCTGGAGTCTCCCAGGGGAGTCATTCCTCGTCGCGAGTGGAGATATGCACGTGGGTTTTCCACCCGAGCTGTAGCAGCAGTGTCAAGCTTCCCTTCGCGTGGATCATGGGATCTGTGGCTTTCTCTCGAGGCTTTCTCAGGAGACTTTCCCACGAGGCTTTCCCACAGGGCTGTCCCACATGCCACCGTGGTGTGAGTCGATCCTCAGCTTGAAAGCCGAGGCAGTGTAGGGAAAAATGGTTTCTGTGGAATGGAATGAGACATCTGGGGGAGTGTGGGAACGGTGGCACTAACCTGGAGTTCCTCTCCCGTTTCAAGTGGAGAGCGCCTCCTCTTGAGATGCGACGGAAACGCCGGGAATACTTTCCAGACCACGCAAGGAAAGGATCCCTCCTCTAGAGCTATGAGGCGGAAACGGGGCTCCTCTGTATGTGGGCGGGACTCTCGTCCTTCTTCTCGAGTGGAGTCGGGTATGACGGGGAACTTCTTGAGTTGCAGCAAGGGTGTGAAGGACCCGTGGGAAATTCCAGCGTTTAATTGTGATTAGCCTTGAGGAGCCTCATCGGAAAAGGGCCTCATCTCGCCTGTGTGGAGTCTGTGCCGGATCCTGAGGATTCCTCTCCAGTGCTGACATGGATCCTGGGGTACTTCTGGAGTCTCCCCAGGGGAGTCAGTCCTCCTCTCGAGTGGGGGCATGCACGTGCACTTTCCTCTCGAGTTGTAGCAGCAGTGTCACGCTTCCCTTCGCGTGGATCATGGGATCTGTGGCTTTCCCTCGAGGCTTTCCCACGAGGCTTTCCCACAGGGCTGTCCCACGTGCCACCGTGGTGTGAGTCGATCTTCAGATTGAAAGTCGACGCAGTGCTGGGAAAACAGGTTTCCCTGGAACGGACGGAGATATCTGGGGGACTCTGGGAATGGTTGCACGACCCTGGAGTTCCTATCGCCTTTCCTGTTGAGAGAGCCTCCTCTTGAGATGCGACGGAAATGCCGGGAATTCTTTCCCGACCACGCAGGGAAAGGATCCCTCCCCTCGAGCTAGGAGGAGGAAACAGGGCTCCTCTGGATGTGGGCGGGATTCTCGTGCTTCCTCTCGAGTGGAGACGGGCATGTCGGGGAACTTCTTGAGTTGCGGCAAGGGTGTGAAGGACCCTTTGGAAGTTCCAGAGGTTAGGTGTAATTAGCCTCGAGACGCCTCAGTGGAAATGGGCCTCATCTCGCCTGGAGGGGAGAACCTCCTGGATTTTCTCGAGTTGCGGCAGGTGCTCTCGACTTACGACGGGGACCTCAGGGACCCGTTCTGCTGGCCTCAGGAAAGGCCAGTCCCCATGTGAGTAGCTCAGGGGCCTCTCGGGATTCCTCTCCCGTTGATGTCGGAGCCTAAGGTCTTGTGTGGAGTCGGTGCTGTAACCTGAGGATTCCTCTCCAGTGCTGACATAGATCTTGGTGTACTTCTGGAGTCTCCCCAGGGCAGTCAGTCCTCTACTCGAGTGGGGGCATGCACGTGCGCTTTCCTCCCGAGCTTTAGCAGCAGTGTCACGCTTCCCTTCGCGTGGATCAACGGATCTGTGGCTTTCCCTCGACGCTTTCCCAAGAGGCTTTTCCACGAGGCTTTCCACAGGGCTGTCCCACGTGCCACCGTGGTGTGAGTCGATCCTCGGCTTGAAAGTCGACGCAGTGCAGGGAAAACAGGTTTCTCTGGAATGGACTGAGACATCTGGGGGACTCTGGGAATGGTGGCAAGACCCTGGAGTTCCTCTCGCCTTTCCGGTGGAGAGCGCCTCCTCTTGAGATGCGACGGGAACGCCGGGAATTCTTTCCCGACCACGCAGGGAAAGGATCCCTCCGCTCGAGGTATGAGGCGGAAACGGGGCTGCTCTGGATTTGGGCGGGACTCTCGTGCTTCCTCTCGAGTGGAGACGGGTATGTCGGGGAACTTCTTGAGTTGCAGCAAGGGTGTGAAGGACCCTTTGGAAGTTCGAGAGGTTAGGTGTGATTAGCCTCGAGACGCCTCAGCAGAAATGGGCCTCATCACGCCTGGAGGGGAGAACCTCCTGGATTTTCTCGAGTTGCGGCAGGTGCTCTCGACTTACGACTGGGACCTCAGGGACCCGCTTTGGTGGCCTCAGGAAAGGCCAGTCCCCATGCAGTTGCACGGGGCCCTCTCGGGATTCCTCTCCCGTCGATGCCGGGCCCTGGGACCTTGTGTGGAGTCTGTGCCGGATCCTGAGGATTCCTCTCCAGTGCTGACATGGATCTTGGGTACCTCTGGAGTCTCCCAGGGGAGTCATTCCTCTTCGCGAGTGGGGATATGCACGTGGGTTTTCCTCCCGAGCTGTAGCAGGCAGTGTCACGCTTCCCTTCGCGTGGATCATGGGATCTGTGGCTTTCCCTCGAGGCTTTCTCAGGAGACTTTCCCACGAGGCTTTCCCACAGGGCTGTCCCACATGCCACCGTGGTGTGAGTCGATCCTCAGCTTGAAAGTCGAGGCAGTGCAGGGAAAAAAGTTTTCCCTGGAATGGACTGAGACATCCAGGGGACTCTGGGAATGGGGCGTGATACTGGAGTTCCTCTCGCCTTTCCTGTGGAGAGCGCCTACGCTTGAGATGAGACGGGAACGCTAGGAATACTTTCCCGACCTACGCAGGGAAAGGATCCCTCCTCTCGAGCTAGCATGCGGAAACGGGGCCACTCTGGATATGGGCGGGACCCTTGGGATCCTCTTGAGTAGAGACGGGTATGTCAGGGAACTTCTTGAGTTGCAGCAAGGGTGTGAAGGACCCTTTGGAAGTTCCAGAGTTTAAGTGTGATTACCCCCTTGTTGCCTCAGCGGAAATGGGCCTCATCTCGCCTGGATTGGGGAACCTCCTGGATTTTCTCGAGTTGCGGCAGGTGCTCTCGACTTACGATGGGGACCTCAGGGACCCACCCTGGTGCCCTCAGGAAAGGCCAGTCCCCAAGGGAATTGCTCTAGGGGCCTCTCGGGATTCCTCTCCCGTAGATTCCGGGGTCTAGACCTTGTGTGGAGTCCGTGCCGGAACCTGAGCATTCCTCTCCAGTGCTGACATGGATCTTGGGGTACTTCTGGAGTCTCCCCAGGGGAGTCAGTCCTCATCTCGAGTGGGGCCATGCACGTGCGATTTCCTCCCGATCTGTAGCAGCAGTGTCATGCTTCTCTTCGCCGTGGATCAAGGGATCTGTGTCTTTCCCTCGATGCTTTCCCACGAGGCTTTCCCACAGAGCTGTCCCACGTGCCACCGTTTTGTGAGTCGATCCTCGGCTTGAAAGTCGAGGCAGTGCAGGGAAAACAGGTTTCCCTGGAATGGACTGAGACATCTGGGGGACTCTGGGAATGGTGGCACGACCCTGGAGTTTCTCTGGCCTTTCCTGTGCAGAGCGCGTCTTCTTGGAGATACGACGGTAATGCCGGGAATTCTTTCCCGACCACGCAGGGAAAGGATCCCTCCTCTCGGTCTAGGAGGTGGAAACGGGGCTCCTCTGGATATGGGCGGAACTCTCGTGCTTCCTATCGAGTGGAGACGGGTATGTCGGGGAACTTCTTGAGTTGCAGCAAGGGTGTGAAGGACCCTTTGGAAGTTCCAGATGTTAGATGTGATTAGCCTCGAGACGCCTCAGCAGAAATGGGCCTCATCTCGCCTGGAGGGGAGAACCTCCTGGATTTTCTAGAGTTGCGGCAGGTGCTCTCAACTTACGACTGGGACCTCAGGGACCCGTTCTGGTGGCCTCAGGAAAGGCCAGTCCCCATGCGAGTTGCTCGGGGGCCTCTCGGGATTCCTCTCCCGTCGATGCCAGGGCCTAAGATCTTGTGTGGAGTCGGTGCCGGAACCTGAGGATTCCTCTCCAGTGCTGACATGGATCTTGGGGTACTTCTGGAGTCTCCCCAGGGCAGTCAGTCCTCTACTCGAGTGGGGGCATACACGTGCGCTTTCCTCCCGAGCTGTAGCAGCAGTGTCACGCTTCCTTCGCGTGTATCAACTGATCTGTGGCTTTCCCTCGAGCTTTCGCAAGAGGCTTTCCCACGAGGCTTTCCCACAGGGCTGTCCCACGTGCCACTGTGGTGTGAGTCGATCCTCGGCTTGAAAGTCGAGGCAGTGCAGGGAATACAGGTTTCCCTGGAATGGACTGAGACATCTGGGGGGACTCTCGGGAATGGGGGCACGACTCTGGAGTTCCTCTCGATTTTCCTCTGGAGAGCGCCTCCTCTTGATGTGGACGGGAATGCCGCGAATTCTTTCCCGACCACACAGGGAAAGGATCAAACCTCTCGAGCAATGAGGAGGAAACGTGGCTCCTCTGGATGTGGGCGGGACTTTCCTGCTTCCTCTCGAGTGGAGACGGTATGTCGGAGAACTTCTTGAGTTGCAGCAAGGGTGTGAAGGACCCTTTGGAAGTTCCATAGGTTAGGTTTGATTAGCCTCGAGACGTCTCAGCGGAAATGGGCCTCATCTCGCCTGGAGGGGAGAACCTCCTGGATTTTCTCGAGTTGCGACAGGTGCTCTCGACTTACGACGGGGACCTCAGGGACCCGCTCTGGTGGCCTAAGAAAAGGCCAGTCCCATGCGAGTTGCTCGGGTGCCTCTAGGGTTTCCTCTCCCGTCGATGCCGGGGCCTAAGACCTTGTGTGGCTTCGGTGCCGGAATCTGAGGATTCCTCTTCAGTGCTGACATGCTTCTTGGGGTACTTCTGGAGTCTCCCCAGGGGAGTCAGTCCTCGTCTCGAGGGGCATGCACGTGAGCTTTCCTCCCGAGCTGTAGCAGCAGTGTCACGCATCCCTTCGCCTGGATCAAGGGATCTGTGGCTTTCCCTCGAGGCTTTCCCACGAGGCTTTCCCACGAGGTTTTCCCACAGGGATGTCCCACGTGCCACCGTGGTGTGAGTCCATTCTCGGCTAGAAAGTCGAGACAGTGCAGGGAAAACAGGTTTCCCTGGAATGGACTGAGACTTCTGGG
>NW_017194844.1:0-9160 GCF_001704415.2 Capra hircus
GAGCTCTAGCAGCAGTGTCGCGCTTCCCTTCGCGTGGATCATGGGATCAGGGCTTTCCCTCGAGGCTTTCCCACGAGGCTTTCCTTCCCCAGGGCTTTCCCACGGGGCTGTCCACGTGTGGTGTGAGTCCATCCTCGGCTTGAAAGTCGAGGCAGTGCAGGGAAAACAGGTTTCCCTGGAATGGACTGAGACATCTGGGGACTCTGGGAATGGTGGCACGACCCTGGAGTTCCTCTCGCCTTTCCTGTGGAGAGCGCCTCCTCTTGAGATGCGTGGGAACGCCGGGAATTCTTTCCCGACCACGCAGGGAAAGGATCCCTCCTCTCGGCTAGGAGGTGGAAACGGGGCTCCTCTGGATGTGGGAGGGGACTCTCGTGCTTCCTCTCGAGTGGATACTTGTATGTCGGGAACTTCTTGAGTTGCAGCAAGGGTGTGATGAACACCTTTGGAAGTTCCAGATGTTAGATGTGATTAGCCTCGAGACGCCTCAGCGGAAATGGGCCTCATCTCGCCTGGAGGGAGAACCTCCTGGATTTCTCGAGTTGCGGCAGGTGCTCTCGACTTACGACGGGACCACAGGGACCCGCTCTGGTGGCCTCAGGAAAGGCCAGTCCCTTGCGAGTTGCTCGGGGCCTCTCGAGATTCCTCCCGTCGATGCCGGGGCCTAAGACCTTGTGTGGAGTCGGTGCCGGAACCTGAGGATTCCTCTCCAGTGCTGACATGGATCTTGGGGTACTTCTGGAGTCTCCCAAGGGGAGTCAGTCCTCGTCTCGAGTGGGGCATGCATGAGCGCTTTTTCCCGAGCTGTAGCAGCAATGTCACACTTCTATTCGCGTGGATCAAGGGATCTGTGGCTTTCCCTCGAGGCTTTCCCACAAGGCTTTCCCACGAGGATTTCCCAAATGCTGTCCCACGTGCCACCGTGGTGTGAGTCGATCCTGGGCTTGAAAGTCGAGGAATTGCAGGGAGAACAGGTTTCCCTGGAATGGACTGAGACATGTGGGGACTCTGGAATGGTGGCACGACCCTGGAGTTCCTCTCGCCTTTCCTGTGGAGAGCGCCTCTTCTTGACATGCTATGGAACCCGGGAATTCTTTCCCGACACGCAGGGAAAGGATCCCTCCTCTCGAGCTATGAGGCGGAACGGCTCCTCTCTCTGGATGTGGGCGGGACTGTCGTGCTTCCTCTCGAATGGAGACGGGTATGTCGGGAACTACTTGAGTTGCAGTAAGGGTGTGAAGGACCCTTTGGAAGTTCAGAGGTTAGGTGTGATTAGCCTCGAGACACCTCAGCGGAAATGGGCCTCATCTCGCCTGGAGGGGGAACCTCCTGGATTTTCTCGAGTGTCGGCAGGTGCTCTCGACCTAGGACGGGGACCACAGGGACCCGCTCTGCTGGCCTCAGGAAAGCCAGTCCCCATGCGAGTTGCTTCTCGGGGCCTCTGGGATTCCTCTCCCGTCGATGCCGGGGCCTAAGACCTTGTGTGGAGTAGTGCCGGAACCTGAGGATTCCTCTCCAGTGCTGACATGGATCTTGGGGTACTTCTGGAGTCTCCCCAGGGGAGTCAGTCCTCGTCTCGAGTGGGGGCATGCACGTGCGCTTCCTCCCGAGCTGTAGCAGCAGTGTCACGCTTCCCTTCGCGTGGATCAAGGGATCAGTGGCTTTCCCTCGAGGCTTTCCCACGAGCTTTCCCACGAGGCTTTCCCACAGGGCTGTCCACGTGCCACCGTGGTGTGAGTCGATCCTCGCTTGAAAGTCGAGGCAGTGCAGGGAAAACAGGTTTCCCTGGAATGGACTGAGACATCTGGGGGACTCTGGGAATGTGGCACGACCCTGGAGTTCCTCTCGCCTTTCCTGTGGAGAGCGCCTCGAGATGCATTCTTTCCCGTCCCTCCTCTCGAGCTAGGAGGCTCTGGATGTGGGACAGAAAGCAAAGAAAGCAGGGAAGCATCCCTTGATCTGACACTGCTGCTACAGCTCGGGAGGAAAGCGCACGTGCATGCCCCACTCGAGACGAGGACTGACTCCCCTGGGAGACTCCAGAAGTACCCCAAGATCCATGTCAGCACTGGAGAGGAATCCTCAGGTTCCGGCACTGACTCCACACAAGGTTTTGGGCCCCGCATCGACGGGAGAGGAAACCCGAGGCCCCCCCCGAGCAACTCGCATGGGGACTGGCCTTTCCTGAGGCCACAGAGCGGGTCCCTGTGGTCCCTCCTAAGTCGAGAGCACCTGCCGAACTCGAGAAAATCCAGGAGGTTCCCTCCAGGCGAGATGAGGCCCATTTCCGCTGAGGTCTCGAGGCTAATCACACCTAACCTCTGGAACTTCCAAAGGGTCCTTCACACCCTTGCTGCAACTCAAGAAGTTCCCCGACATACCCGTCTCCACTCGAGAGGAAGCACGAGAGTCCGCCCACATCCAGAGGAGCCCGTTTCCGCCTCATAGCTCGAGAGGAGGGATCCTTTCCCTGCGTGGTCGGGAAAGAATTCCCGGTTTCCCGTTGCATCTCAAGAGGAGGCGCTCTCCACAGGAAAGGCGAGAGGAACTCCAGGGTCGTGCCACCATTCCCAGAGACCCCACATGTCTCAGTCCATTCCAGGGAAACCTGTTTTCCCTGCACTGCCTCGACTTTCAAGCCGAGGATCGACTCACACCTGGGTGGCACGTGGGACAGCTTTGGGAAATCCTCGTGGGAAAGCCTTGTGGGAAAGCCTCGAGGGAAAGCCACAGATCCCTTGATCCAAGCGAAAGAAGTGTGACATTGCTGCTACAGCTCGGGAAAAAGCGCACATGCCCCCACTCGAGACGAGGACTGACTCCCCTGGGAGACTCCAGAAGTACCCCAGGAACCATGTCAGCACTGGAGAGGAATCCTCAGGTTCCGGCACCGACTCCACACTAGGTATTAGGAGCCGGCATCGACGGGAGAGGATCTCGAGAGGCCCCGAGCAATTCGCAAGGGTACTGGCCTTTCCTGAGGCCACCAGAGCGGGTCCCTGTGGTCCACGTCGTAATTCGAGAGCACCTGCCGCAACTCGAGAACATCCAGGAGGTTCTCCCTCCAGGCGAGATGAGGCCCATTTCCGCTGAGGCATCTCGAGGCTAATCGCATCTAACATCTGGAACTTCCAAAGTGTTCATCACACCCTTGCTGCAACTCAAGAAGTTACCCGACATACAAGTATCCACTCGAGAGGAAGCACGAGAGTCCCCCCACATCCAGAGGAGCCCCATTTCCACCTCCTAGCCCGAGAGGAGGGATCCTTTCCCTGCGTGGTCGGGAAAGAATTCCCGGCGTTCCCAACGCATCTCAAGAGGAGGCGCTCTCCACAGGAAAGGCGAGAGGAACTCCAGGGTCGTATCACCATTCCCAGAGTCGCCCAGATGTCTCAGTGCATTCCAGGGAAACCTGTTTTCCCTGCACTGCCTCGACTTTCAAGCGAGGATGGACTCACACCACGGTGTCACGTGGGACAGCCCCGTGGGAAAGCCTCGTGGGAAAGACTCGTGGAAAGCCTCGTGGGAAAGCCTCGAGGGAAAGCCCCTGATCCCATGATCCACGCGAAGGGAAGCGCGACACTGCTGCTAGAGCTCGGAAGGAAAGCGCACGTGCATGCCCCCACTCGAGTAGAGGTCTGACTGCACTGGGAGACGCCAGAAGTCCCCAAGATCCATGTCAGCACTGGAGAGGAATCCTCAGGTTCCAGCACCGACTCCACACAAGATCTTAGGCCCCGGCATCGACGGGAGAGGAATCCCGAGAGGACCCAGAGCAACTCGCATGGGGACTGGCCTTTCCTGAGGCCACCACAGCGGGTCCCTGAGGTCCCGTCGGAAGTCGAGAGCACCTGCCGCAACTCGAGAAAATCCAGGAGGTTCTCCCTCCAGGCGAGCTGAGTCCCATTTCCGCTGAGGCGTCTCGAGGCTAATCACACCTAACCTCTGGAACTTCAAAAGGTCCTTCACACCTTGCTGCAACTCAAGAAGTTCCACGACATACCCGTCTCCACTCGAGAGGAAGCAGGAGAGTTCCGCCCACATCCAGAGGAGCCCCGTTTCCGCCTCCTAGATCGAGGGAAGGGATCCTTTCCCTTCGTGGACGAAAAGAATTCCCGGCGTTCCCGTCGCATCTCAAGAGGAGGCGCTCTCCACAGGAAAAGCAACAGGAATTCCAGGGTCGTGCCACCATTCCCAGAGTCCCCAGATGTCTCCGTCCATTCCAGGGAAACCTGTTTTCCCTACACTGCCTCGACTTTCAACCCGAGGATCGACTCACACCACGGTGGAACGTGGGACAGCCGTGTGAAATCCTGGTGGGAAAGCCAAGAGGGAAAGCCACAGATCCCTTGATCCACGCGAAGGGAAGCGTGACACTGCTGCTACACCTCGGGAGGAAAGCGCACGTGAATGCCCCAACTCGTGACGAGGACTGACTCCCCTGGGGAGACTCCAGAAGTACCCCAAGATCCATGTCAGCACTGAAGAGGAATCCTCAGGTTCTGCCACCCACTCCACACAAGATCTTAGGCCCCAGCATCGTCGGGAGAGAAATCCCGAGAGGCCCCCGTGCAACTCGCATGGGGACTGGCCTTTCCTGAGGCCACCAGAGCGGGTCCCTGAGGTCCCCGGCGTAAGTCGAAGCACCTGCCACAACTCGAGAAAATCCAGGAGGTTCTCCCCTCCAGGCGAGATGAGGCCCATTTCCGCTGAGGCGTCTCGAGGCAAATCACACCTAACCTCTGGAACTTCCAAAGGTTACTTCACACCCTTGCTGCAACACAAGAATTTCCCTGACATACCCGTCTCCACTCGAGAGGAAGCACGAGAGTCCCGCCCACATCCAGAGGAGCCCCGTTTCCCCCTCCTAGATCGAGAGGAGGGAACCTTCCCTGCGTGGTCGGGAAAGAATTCCGGGCTTCCGTCGAATCTCAAGCGGAGGCGCTCTCCACAGGAAAGGCGAGAGGAACTCCAGGGTCGTGCCAGCATTCCCAGAGTCCCCCAGATGTCTCAGTCCATTCCAGGGAAACCTGTTTTCCCTGCACTGCCTCGACTTTCAAGCCGAGGATCGACTCACACCACGGTGGCACGTGGGACAGCTCTGTGGGAAGGCCTCGTGGGAAAGCCTCGAGGGAAAGCCACAGATCCCTTGATCAACGCGAAGGGAAGCGTGACACTGCTGCTACAGCTCGGGAGGAAAGCGCACGTGCATACCCCTTCTCGAGATGAGGACTGACTCCCTGGGGAGACTCCAGAAGTACCCAAGATCCATGTCAGCAGTGGAGAGGAATGCTTAGGTTCCGGCACCGACTCCACACAAGATCTTAGGCCCCGGCATCGACGGAGAGGAATCCCGAGAGGCCCCGAGCAACTCGCATGGGGACTGGCCTTTCCTGAGGCCACCAGAGCGGGTCCCTGAGGTCCCCGTCGTAAGTCGAGAGCACCTGCCGCAACTCGAGAAAATCCAGGAGGTTCTCCCCTCCAGGCGAGATGAGGCCCATTTCCGCTGAGGCGTTCGAGGCAAATCACACCTAACCTCTGGAACTTCCAAAGGGTCCTTCACACCTTGCTGGAACTCAAGAAGTTTCCACATTCCCGTCTCCACTCGAGAGGAAGCACGAGAGTCCCGCCCACATCCAGAGGAGCCCCGTTTCCGCCTCCTAGCTCGAGAGGAGGGATCCTTTCCCTGCGTGTTCGGGAAAGAATTCCGGGCGTTCCTCGCATCTCAAGTGGAGGCGCTCTCCACAGGAAAGGCGAGAGGAACTCCAGGGTCGTGCCACATTCCCAGAGTCCCCCAGATGTCTCAGTCCATTCCAGGGAAACCTGTTTTCCCTGCACTGCCTCGACTTTCAAGCTGAGGATCGACTCACACCACGGTGGCACGTGGGACAGCTGTGGGAAAGCCTCGTGGGAAAGCCTCGAGGGAAGCCCAGATCCCTTGATCCACGCGAAGGGAAGCGTGACACTGCTGCTACAGCTCGGAGGAAAGCGCACGTGCATGCCCCACTCGAGACGAGGACTGACTCCCCTGGGGAGACTCCAGAAGTACCCAAGATCCATGTCAGCACTGGAGAGGAATCTCAGGTTCCGGCACTCCACACAAGATCTTAGGCCCCGGCATCGACGGAGAGGAATCCCAGAGGCCCCCGAGCAACTCGCATGGGGACTGGCCTTTCCTGAGGCCACCAGAGCGGGTCCCTGAGGTCCCCGTCGTAAGTCGAGAGCACCTGCCGCAACTCGAGAAAATCCAGGAGGTTCTCCCCTCCAGGCGAGATGAGGCCCATTTCCGCTGAGGCGTCTCGAGGCTAATCACACCTAACCTCTGGAACTTCCAAAGGGTCCTTCACACCCTTGCTGCAACTCAAGAGTTCCCAACATACCGACTCCACTCGAGAGGAAGCACGAGAGTCCCGCCCACATCCAGAGGAGCCCCGTTTCCGCCTCCTAGCTCGAGAGGAGGGATCCTTTCCCTGCGTGTCGGGAAAGAATTCCCGGCGTTCCGTCGCATCTCAAGTGGAGGCGCTCTCCACAGGAAAGGCGAGAGGAACTCCAGGGTCGTGCCACATTCCCAGAGTCCCCCAGATGTCTCAGTCCATTCCAGGGAAACCTGTTTTTCCCTGCACTGCCTCGACTTTCAAGCCGAGGATCGACTCACACCACGGTGGCATGTGGGACAGCCCTGTGGGAAAGCCTCCCTCGTGGGAAAGCCTCGAGGGAAGCCCCTGATCCCTTGATCCACGCAAAGGAAGCGTGACACTGCTGCTACAGCTCGGGAGGAAAGCGCACGTGCATGCCCCCACTCGAGACGAGGACTGACTCCCCTGGGGAGACTCCAGAAGTACCCCAAGATCCATGTCAGCACTGGAGAGGAATCCTCAGTTCCGGCACTGACTCCACACAAGGTTTAGGCCCCGCATCGACGGGAGAGGAAACCCAAGAGGCCCCCGAGAAGCCCCGAGCAACTCCCAAGGGGACTGGCCTTTCCTGAGGCCAGCAGAGCGGGTCCCTGTGGTCCCATCCTAGGTCGAGAGCACCTGCCGACACTCGAGAAAATCCAGGAGGTTCCCCATCCAGGCGAGATGAGGCCCATTTCCGCTGAGTGTCTCGAGGCTAATCACACCTAACCTCTGAAACTTCCAAAGGGTCCTTCACACCCTTACTGCAACTCAAGTAGTTTCCCGACATACCCGTCTCCATTCGAGAGGAAGCACGACAGTCCCGCCCACATCCAGAGGAGCCCCGTGTCCGCCTCATAGCTCGAGAGGAGGATCCTTTCCCTGCGTGGTCGGGAAAGAATTCCCGGGTTCCATAGCATGTCAAGAAGAGGCGCTCTCCACAGGAAAGGCGAGAGGAACTCCAGGGTCGTGCCACATTCCCAGAGCCCCACATGTCTCAGTCCATTCCAGGGAAACCTGTTCTCCCTGCAATTCCTCGACTTTCAAGCCCAGGATCGACTCACACCACGGTGGCACGTGGGACAGCCAGGGAAATCCTCGTGGGAAAGCCTTGTGGGAAAGCCTCGAGGGAAAGCCACAGATCCCTTGATCCACGCGAATAAAGTGTGACATTGCTGCTACAGCTCGGGAAAAAAGCGCTCATGCATGCCCCCACTCGAGACGAGGACTGACTCCCCTTGGGAGACTCCAGAAGTACCCCAAGATCCATGTCAGCACTGGAGAGGAATCCTCAGGTTCCGGCACCGACTCCACACAAGGTCTTAGGCCCGGCATCGACGGGAGAGGAATCCGAGAGGCCCCCGAGCAACTCGCATGGGGACTGGCCTTTCCTGAGGCCAGCAGAGCGGGTCCCTGTGGTCCCCGTCGTAAGTCGAGAGCACCTGCCGCAACTCGAGAAAATCCAGGAGGTTCTCCCTCCAGGCGAGATGAGGCCCATTTCCGCTGAGGCGTCTCGAGGCTAATCACACCTAACCTCTGGAACTTCCAAAGGGTCCTTCACACCCTTGCTGCAACTCAAGAAGTTCCCCGACATACCCGTCTCCACTCGAGAGGAAGCACGAGAGTCCGCCCACATCCAGAGGAGCCCCGTTTCCGCCTCCTAGCTCGAGAGGAGGGATCCTTTCCCTGCGTGGTCGGGAAAGAATTCCCGGCGTTCCCGTCGCATCTCAAGAGGAGGCGCTCTCCACAGGAAAGGCGAGAGGAACTCCAGGGTCGTGCCACCATTCCCAGAGTCCCCCAGATGTCTCAGTCCATTCCAGGGAAACCTGTTTTCCCTGCACTGCCTCGACTTTCAAGCCGAGGATCGACTCACACCACGGTGGCACGTGGGACAGCCCTGTGTGGGAAAGCCTCGTGGAAAGGGGAAAGCCTCGAGGGAAAGCCACAGATCCCTTGATCCACGCGAAGGGAAGCGTGACACTGCTGCTACAGCTCGGGAGGAAAGCGCACGTGCATGCCCCACTCGAGACGAGGACTGACTCCCCTGGGGAGACTCCAGAAGTACCCAAAGATCCATGTCAGCACTGGAGAGGAATCCTCAGGTTCCGGCACCGACTCCACACAAGGTCTTAGGCCCCGGCATCGACGGGAGAGGAATCCCGAGAGGCCCCGAGCAACTCGCATGGGGACTGGCCTTTCCTGAGGCCACCAGAGCGGTCCTGAGGTCCCCGTCGTAAGTCGAGAGCACCTGCCGCAACTCGAGAAAATCCAGGAGGTTCTCCCCTCCAGGCGAGATGAGGCCCATTTCCGCTGAGGCGTCTCGAGGCTAATCACACCTAAACTCTGGAACTTCCAAAGGGTCCTTCACACCCTTGCTGCAACTCAAGAAGTTCCCCGACATACCCGTCTCCACTCGAGAGGAAGCACGAGAGTCCGCGCCCACATCCAGAGGAGCCCCGTTTCCGCCTCCTATCGAGAGGAGGGATCCTTTCCCTGCGTGGTCGGGAAAGAATTCCCGGCGTTCCCGTCGCATCTCAAGAGGAGGCGCTCTCCACAGGAAAGGCGAGAGGAACTCCAGGGTCGTGCCACATTCCCAGAGTCCCCCAGATGTCTCAGTCCATTCCAGGGAAACCTGTTTTCCCTGCACTGCCTCGACTTTCAAGCCGAGGATCGACTCACACCACGGTGGCACGTGGGACAGCCCTGTGGAAAGCCTCGTGGAAAGCCTCGTGGGAAAGCCTCGAGGGAAAGCCTCGAGGGAAAGC
>NW_017194845.1:0-9160 GCF_001704415.2 Capra hircus
TAAGACCTTGTGTGGACTCGGTGCCGGAACCTGAGGATTCTTCTACAGTGCTGACATGGTTCTTGGCTACTTCTGGAGTCTCCCCATGGGAGCCAGTCGTCGTCTCGAGTGGGGGCATGCACGTGCGCTTTCTTCCCGAGCTTTAGCAGCAGTGTCAGGCTTCCCTTCACGTGGATCAAGGGATCTGTGTCTTTCCCGAGGCTTTCCCACGAGGCTTTCCCACAGGGATGTCCCACGTGCCACCGTTGTGTGAGTCGATCCTCGGCTTGAAAAGTCGAGGCAGTGCAGGGAAAACAGGTTTCCCTGGAATGGACTGAGACATCTGGGGACTTTGGGAATATGGCACGACCCTGGAGTTCCTCTCGCCTTTCCTGTGGAGAGCGCCTCCATTTGAGATACGACGGAACGGGAATTCTTTCCCGACCACGCAGGTATAGGATCCCTCCTCTCGAACTAGGAGGAGGAAACGGGGCTCTCTGGATGTGCGGGGAACTCTCGTGCTTCCTCTCGAGTAGAAACGGGTATGTCGGGGAACTTCTTGAGTTGCAGCTAGGGTGTGAAGGACCCTTTGGAAGTTCCAGAGGTAAGGTGTGATTAGCCTCGAGATACCTCAGCAGAAATGGGCCTCATGTCGCCTGGAGGGGAGAACCTCCTGGATTTTCTCGAGTTGCGGCAGGTGCTCTCGACTTACGACGGGGACCTCAGGGACCCACTCTGGTGGGTCAGGAAAGGCCAGTCCCCATGCGAGTTGCTCGGGGCCTCTCGGGATTCCTCTCCCGTCGATGCCGGGGCCTAAGACCTTGTGTGGAGTCAGTGCCGGAACCTGAGGATTCCTCTCCAGTGCCGACATGGATCTTCGGGGACTTCTGTTGTCTCCCCAGAGGCGTAAGTCCTCGTCTCGAGTGGGGGCATGCACGTGCGCTTTCCTCCGAGCTGTAGCAGCAGTGTCACGCTTCCCTTTTCGTGGATCAAGGGATCTGTGGCTTTCCCTCTAGACTTTCCCATGAGGCTTTCCCATGAGG
This sequence comes from Capra hircus, assembly GCF_001704415.2. Lineage (NCBI taxonomy): Eukaryota > Metazoa > Chordata > Mammalia > Artiodactyla > Bovidae > Capra > Capra hircus. Next base: position 1,023 of record NW_017194845.1, read on the forward strand.
CTTTCCCACAGGGCTTTCCCACGTGCCACGGTGGTGTGAGTCGATCCTCGGCTTGAAAGTCGAGGCAGTGCAGGGAAACCAGGTTCCCTGGAATGGACTGAGACATCTGGGGGACTCTGCAATGGTGGCACGAACATGGAGTTCCTCTCGCTTTTCCTCTGGAGAGCGCCTCCTCTTGAGATGTGACGGGAACGCCGCGAATTCTTTCCCCCACGCAGGGAAGGGATCAAACCTCTCGAGGTAGGAGGCGGAAACGTGGCTCCTCTTAATGTGGGCGGCACTTTCCTGCTTCCTCTCGAGTGGAGACGGGTATGTCGGGGAACTTCTTGAGTTGCAGCAAGGTGTGAAGGACCCTTTGGAAGTTCCAGAGGTAAGGTGTGATTAGCCTCGAGATACCTCAGCGGAAATGGGCCTCATGTCGCCTGGAGGGGAGAACCTCATGGATTTTCTCGAGTTGCGGCAGGTGCTCTCGTCTTTCGACGGGGACCTCAGGGACTCACTCTGGTGGCCTCAGGAAAGGCCAGTCCCCATGCGAGTTGCTCGGGGGCCTCTGGGGATTCCTCTCCGTCGATGCCGGGGCCTAAGACCTTGTGTGGAGTCAGTGCCGGAACCTGAGGATTCCTCTCCAGTGCCGACATGGATCTTCGGGGACTTCTGGAGTCTCCCCAGAGGCGTAAGTCCTCGTCTCGATTGGGGGCATGCACGTGTGCTTTCCTCCCGAGCTGTAGCAGCAGTGTCACGCTTCCCTTTTCGTGGATCAAGGGATCTGTGGCTTTCCCTCTAGACTTTCCCACGAGGCTTTCCCACGAGGCTTTCCCACAGGGCTTTCCCACGTGCCACGGTGGTGTGAGTCGATCCTCGGCTTAAAATCGAGGCAGTGAAGGGAAACAGTTTTCCCCTGGAATGGATGAGACATCTGGGGGACTCAGGGAATGGTGGCACGACCCTGGAGTTCCTCTCGCCTTTCCTGTGGAGAGCGCCTCCTCTTGAGATGCGACGGGAATGCCGGGAATTCTTTCCTGACCACGCAGAGAAAGTATCCCTCCTCTCGAGCTAGCAGGCGGAAACGGGGCCACACTGGATATGGCGGGACTCTCGATTCCTCTTGAGTGGAGACGGGTATGTCGGGGAACTTCTTGAGTTGCAGCAAGGGTGTGAAGGACCTTTGGATGTTCCAGAGGTTATGTGTGATTAGCCTCGACACGCCTCAGCAGAAATGGGCCTCATCTCGCCTGGAGGGGAGAACCTCCTGGATTTTCTCGAGTTGCGGCAGGTGCTCTCGACTTACGACGGGGACCTCAGGGATCCGCTCTGGTGGCCTCAGGAAAGGCCAGTCCCCATGCAAGTTGCTCGGGGGCCTCTCGGGATTCCTCTCCCGTCGATGCCGGGCCTAAGACCTTGTGTGGAATCGGTGCGGAACTGAGGATTCTTCTCCACTGCCGACATGGGTCTGGGGTACTTCTGGAATCTACCCAGGGCAGTCAGTCCTCGTCTCGAGTGGGTGCATGCACGTGCGCTTTCCTCCCGAGCTGTAGCAGCAGTGTCACGCTTCCCTTCGCGTGGATCAAGGGATCTGTGGCTTTCCCTCGAGGCTTTCCCACGAGGCTTTCACACAGGGCTGTTCCACGTGCCACCGTGCAGTGAGTCGATGCTCGGCTTGAAAGTCGAGGCAGTGTAGGGAAAACAGGTTTCCCTGGAATGACTGAGACTCTGGGGACTCTGGGAATGGTGGCACGACCTGGAGTTCCTCTCGCCTTTCCTGTTGTTGCGCCTCCTCTTGAGATGCGAGGGAACGCCGGGAATTCTTTCCGGATAACGCAGGGAAAGGATCATTCCTCTCGAGCTATGAGGCGGAAACGGGCTCCTCTGGATGTGGGCAAGACTCTCGTGCTTCCTCTCGAGTGGAGAGGGGTATTTCGGGGAACTTCTTGAGTTGCAGCTAGGGTTTGAAGGCCCCTTTGTTAGTTCCAGATGCTTGATGATTAGCCTCGAGACGCCTCATCGGATATGGGCCACATCTCGCCTGGAGGAGAGAACCTCCTGGATTTTCTCGAGTTGCAGCTGGAGCTCTCGACTTACGACTTGGACCTCAGAGACACGCTCTCTGGTGGCCTCATGAAAGGCGAATCCCCAAGCAAGTTGCTCGTGGGCTTTTCGGGATTCCACTCCCGTCGATGCCGGGGCCTAAGACCTTGTGTGGAGTTACTGCCACAACCTGAGGATTCCTCTCCAGTGCCTACATGGATCTTCGGGGACTTCTGGAGTCTCCCCAGGGGCGTCAGACCTCGGCTCGAGTGGGGGCATGCACGTGCGCTTTCCTCCGAGCTGTAGCAGCAGTGTCACGCTTCCCTTCGCATGGATCAATGAATCTGTGGTTATCACTCGAGGCTTTCCCAAGAGGGTTTCCCACGAGGCTTTCCCACAGGGCTGTCCCACGTGCCACCTTGGTGTGAGTCTATCCTTGCTGGTAAGTCGAGCAGTGCAGGGAAACAGTTTTCCCTGGAATGGACTGAGACATCTGGGGGACTCTGGGAATGGTGGCAACACCCTGGAGTTCCTCTCGCCTTTCCTGTGGAGAGCGCCTCCTCTTGAGAAGCGACGGGAACGCTGGGTATTCTTTCCCGACCACGAAAGGAAATGATCCCTCCTCTCGAGCTAGGAGGCGGAAACGGGGTTACTCTGGATGTGGCGGTACTCTCGTGCTTCCTCTCAAGTGGAGACTGGTATGTCGGGAACTTCTTAAGTTGCAGCAAGGGTGTGAATCACTCTTTGGAAGTTACAGAGGTTAGGTGTGATTAGCCTCGAGACACCTCAGCAGAAATGGGCCTCATCTCGCCTAAGGGGAAAACCACCTGGATTTTCTCTAGTTGCGGCAGGTGCTCTCGACTTACGATGGGGACCTCAGGGACCCGCTCTGGTGGCCTCAGGAAAGGTTAGTATCCATGCGAGTTTCTCGGGGTCCTCTCGGGACTCCACTCCCGTCGATGCCGGGGCCTAAGTCCTTGTGTGGAGTAGGTGCCGGAACCTGAGGATTCCTCTCAGTGCTGACATGGATCTTGGGCTACTTCTGGAGTCTCCCCAGGGGAGTCTTTCGTCGTCTCGAGTGGGGGCATGTACGTGCGATTTCCTCCCGAGCTGAAGCAGCAGATTCACGTTTCCCTTCCCGTGGATCAAGGGATCTGTGGCTATCCCTCAAGGCTTTCCCACGAGGCTTCTCATAGGTTTGTACCACGTGCCACCGTAGTGTGAGTCGTTCCTCGGCATGAAAGTCGAGGCAGTGCGGGAAAACAGGTTTCCCTGGAATGGACTGAGACATCTGGGGTCTCTGGGAATGGTGGCCCGACACTGGAGTTCCTCTCGCCTTTCCTGTGGAGAGCGCATCCTCTTGAGCTGCGACGGAAACACCGAGAATTTTTTCACGAACACGCAGGGAAAGGATCCCTTCTCTCGAGCTAGGAGGTGTAAATGGGGATCCTCTGGATGAGGGCGGACACTCGTACTTCCTCTCGAGTGGAGACGGGTATGTCGGGGAACTTCTTGAGATGCAGAAAGGGTGTGAAGGACCCTTTGGAAGTTCCAGAGGTTAGGTGTGATTAACCTCGAGACGCCTCAGCGGAAATGGGCCTCTTCTTGCCTGGAGGGGAGAACCTCCTGGATTTTCTCGAGTTGCGGCAGGTGATCTCGACTTACGACGGGGACATCAGGGACCTGCTCTGGTGGCCTCAGGAAAGGCCAGTCCCCAAGCGAGTTGCTCGGGGGCCTCTCGGGATTCCTCTCCCGTCGATTCCGTGGCCTAAGACCTTGTGTGGAGTCTGGGCCGGAACCTGAGGATTCCTCTCCAGTGCTGACATGGATCTTGGGGTACTTCTGGAGTGTCCCCAGCGGAGTCAGTCCGCGACTCGAGTTGGGGGTACACGTGCGCTTTCCTCCCGAGCTTTAGCAGCAGTGTCAGGCTTCCCGTCGAGTGGATTAAGTGATCTGTGGCTTTCCCTCGAGGCTTTCCCATGAGGCTTTCCCAAGAAGCTTTCCCACAGGGCTGTCCCACGTGCCACCGTGGTGTGAGTCGATTATCGGCTTGAAAGTCGAGGCAGGGCAGGGAAAACAGGTTTCCCTGGAATGGACTGAGACATCTGGGGAACGCTGGGAATGGTGGCACGACCCTGGAGTTCCTCTCGCCTTTCCTGTGAAGAGCGCCTCCTCTTGAGATGCGACGGGAACGCCGGGAATTCTCTCCCGACCACGCAGGGAAAGGATCCGCCTCTCGAGCTAGGAGGCGGAAACGGGCTCCTCTGGATGTTGGCGGGACTCTCGTGCTTCCTCTCGAGTGGAGACGGTTTGTCGGGGGAACTTCTTGAGTTGCAGTAAGGGTGTGAAGGACCCTTTGGAAGTTCCAGAGGTTAGGTGTGATTAGCCTCGAGACGCCTCAGCGCAAATGGGCCTCATCTCGCCTGGAGGGGAGAACCTCCTGGATTTTCTCGAGTTGCGGCAGGTGCTCTCGACTTACGACGGGGACCTCAGGGACCCGCTCTGGTGGCCTCAGGAAAGGCCAGTCCACATGCGAGTTCTCGGGGGCCTCTCGGGATTCCTCTCCCGTCGATGCCGGGCCTAAGATCTTGTGTGGAGTCGTGCCGGAACCTGAGCATTCCTCTTCAGTGCTGACATGGATCTTGGGTACTTCTGGAGTCTCCCCAGGGGAGTCAGTCCTCGTCTCGAGACGGGGCATGCACGTGCGCTTTCCTCCCGAGCTGTAGCAGCAGTGTCACGCTTCCCTTCGCGTGGATCAAGGGATCTGTGGCTTTCCCTCGAGGCTTTCCCACGAGGCCTTCCCACAGGGCTGTCCCACGTGCCACCGAGGTGTGAGTCGATCCTCGGCTTGAAAGTCGAGGCAGTGCAGGGAAAACAGTTTTCCCCGGAATGGACTGAGACATCTGGGGGATTCTGGAACGGTGGCACGACCCTGGAGTTCCTCTCGCCTTTCCTGTGGAGAGCGCCTCCTCTTGAGATGCGACGGGAACGCCGGGAATTCTTTCCCGACCACGCAGGGAAAGGATCCCTCCTCTGGAGCTAGGAGGCGGAAACGGGGCTCCTCTGGATGTGGGCGGGAATCTCGTGCTTCCTCTAGAGTGGAGTCGGGTATTTCGGGGAACTTCTTGAGTTGCAGCAAGGGTGTGAAGGACCCTTTGGAAGTTCCAGAGTTTAGGTGTGATTTAGCCTCGAGACGCCTCAGTGGAAATGCGCCTCATCTCGCCTGGAGGGAGAACCTCCTGGTTTTTCTCGAGTTGCGGCATGTGCTCTCGACTTACGACGGGGCCCTAGGGACCCACGCTGGTGGCCTCAGGAAAGGCCAGTCCCCATCCGAGTTGCTCGAGGGCCTCTCGGGATTCCTTTCCCGTCGATGCCGGGGCCTAAGTCCTTTGTGTGGTGTCGTGCCAGAACCTGAGGATTCCTCTGCAGTGATGATATGGATCTTGGGGTACTTCTGAAGTCACCGCAGGGGAGTCAGTCCTCGTCTCGAGTGGGGCATGCACGTGTGATTTCCTCCCGAGCTGTAGCAGCATTGTCACGCTTCCCTCCTCGTGGATTAAGGGATCTGTGGCTTTCCTCGAGTCTTTCCCTTGAGGCTTTCCCACGAGGCTTTCCCCCCCGCGCTTTCCCTCGAGGCTTTCCCACAGGGATGTCCCACGTGCCACCGTGGTGTGAGTCGATCCTCGGCTTGAAAGTAGAGGCAGTGCAGGGAAAACAGGTTTCCCTGGAATGGACTGAGACATCTGGGGGACTCTGGGAATGGTGGCACGACCCTGGAGTTCCTCTCGCCTTTCCTGTGGAGAGCGCCTCCTCTTTAGTTGTATCGGAAACGCTGGGAATTCTTTCCCGACCACGCAGGGAAAGGATCCCTCCTCTCGACGCTAGGGAGGCGGTAACGGGGATCCTCTGGATATGAGCGGGCTCTTGTGTTTCATCTCAAGTGGAGACGGGTATGTCGGGGAACTTCTTGAGTTGCAGCAAGGGTGTGAAGGACCCTTTGGAAGTTCCAAAAGTAAGGTGTGATTAGCCTCCTGACGCCTCAGCGGAAATGGGCCTCATCTCGCCTGGAGGAGAAAACCTCCTGGATTTTCTCCAGTTGCGGCAGGTGCTCTCGACTTAAGACGGGGACCTCAGGGACCCGCTCTGGTGGCCTCAGGAAAGGCCAGTCCCCATGCGAGTTGCTCGAGGGCCTCTCGGGATTCCTTTCCCGTCGATGCCCGGTCCTAAGACCTTGTGTGGACTCCGGTGCCGGAACCTGAGGATTCTTCTACAGTGCTGACATGGTTCTTGGGCTACTTCTGGAGTCTCCCCATGGGAGCCAGTCGTCGTCTCGAGTGGGGGCATGCACGTGCGCTTTCTTCCCGAGCTTTAGCAGCAGTGTCAGGCTTCCCTTCACGTGGATCAAGGGATCTGTGGCTTTCCCTCGAGGCTTTCCCACGAGGCTTTCCCACAGGGATGTCCCACGTGCCACCGTTGTGTGAGTCGATCCTCGGCTTGAAAGTCGAGGCAGTGCAGGGAAAACAGGTTTCCCTGGAATGGACTGAGACATCTGGGGGACTTTGGGAATATGGCACGACCCTGGAGTTCCTCTCGCCTTTCCTGTGGAGAGCGCCTCCATTTGAGATACGACGGGAACGCCGGGAATTCTTTCCCGACCACGCAGGTATAGGATCCCTCCTCTCGAACTAGGAGGAGGAAACGGGGCTCCTCTGGATGTGCGGGGAACTCTCGTGCTTCCTCTCGAGTAGAAACGGGTATGTCGGGGAACTTCTTGAGTTGCAGCTAGGGTGTGAAGGACCCTTTGGAAGTTCCAGAGGTAAGGTGTGATTAGCCTCGAGATACCTCAGCAGAAATGGGCCTCATGTCGCCTGGAGGGGAGAACCTCCTGGATTTTCTCGAGTTGCGGCAGGTGCTCTCGACTTACGACGGGGACCTCAGGGACCACTCTGGTGGGTCAGGAAAGGCCAGTCCCCATGCGAGTTGCTCGGGGCCTCTCGGATTCCTCTCCGTCGATGCCGGGGGCCTAAGACCTTGTGTGGAGTCAGTGCCGGAACCTGAGGATTCCTCTCCAGTGCCGACATGGATCTTCGGGGACTTCTGTTGTCTCCCCAGAGGCGTAAGTCCTCGTCTCGAGTGGGGGCATGCACGTGCGCTTTCCTCCCGAGCTGTAGCAGCAGTGTCACGCTTCCCTTTTCGTGGATCAAGGGATCTGTGGCTTTCCCTCTAGACTTTCCATGAGGCTTTCCCATGAGGCTTCCCACAGGGCTTTCCCACGTGCCACGGTGGTGTGAGTCGATCCTCGGCTTGAAAGTCGAGGCAGTGCAGGGAAACAGGTTCCCTGGAATGGACTGAGACATCTGGGGGACTCTGGCAATGGTGGCACGAACATGGAGTTCCTCTCGCTTTTCCTCTGGAGAGCGCCTCCTCTTGAGATGTGACGGGAGCGAATTCTTTCCCCCCACGCAGGGAAGGGATCAACCTCTCGAGGTAGGAGGCGGAAACGTGGCTCCTCTTAATGTGGGCGGCACTTTCCTGCTTCCTCTCGAGTGGGAGACGGGTATGTCGGGGAAACTTCTTGAGTTGCAGCAAGGTGTGAAGGACCCTTTGGAAGTTCCAGAGGTAAGGTGTGATTAGCCTCGAGATACCCAGCGGAAATGGGCCTCATGTCGCCTGGAGGGAGAACCTCATGGATTTTCTCGAGTTGCGGCAGGTGCTCTCGTCTTTCGACGGGGACCTCAGGGACTCACTCTGGTGGCCTCAGGAAAGGCCAGTCCCCATGCGAGTTGCTCGGGGCCTCTGGGATTCTCTCCCCGTCGATGCGGGGCCTAAGACCTTGTGTGGAGTCAGTGCCGGAACCTGAGGATTCCTCTCCAGTGCCGACATGGATCTTCGGGGACTTCTGGAGTCTCCCAGAGGCGTAAGTCCTCGTCTCGATTGGGGGCATGCACGGTGCTTTCCTCCCGAGCTGTAGCAGCAGTGTCACGCTTCCCTTTTCGTGGATCAAGGGATCTGTGGCTTTCCCTCTAGACTTTCCCACGAGGCTTTCCCACAGGGCTTTCCCACCAGTTTCCCACGTGCCACGGTGGTGTGAGTCGATCTCGCTTAAAATCGAG
>NW_017194846.1:0-9158 GCF_001704415.2 Capra hircus
GGCCCGGAGGGGAGGCGGGGGGCGGGAACCCAGACACGCAGGGAAGGCCCAACCACCGGCACAGGGCGCGCGGCGGGAGGAGAGGGCGAGGGAACCGACGGCGCGCACACACGGGCGAGGCACCCACGGAGGCAGCCGCGGGGAGGGGGGAGGCAAAACCCAGCCAGGGGCCCGGGGAACCGGGGGCGCGCCGGGCGGAGCGGGGGCGGGGCCGGCCAAGGAACCGCGGAAGGAGCCCGGCGGGGGCCCGGCGCGGCCCGCGGACAGAGCGGGCACGGCGGGAGCCCGGGGCAGGGGGCAACCACCAGCCCGAAGCCCGCCGCAAGGACGCGGGGGACCGAAGGGCAAAGGCAAGGCAGGGGGAGAGCGGAAGCCAGGAAGGCGCCAGGGGCGGGGCCGAGCCGCACACAGCCGGCGCCGGCCGGGGGAGGGAGCCGGAAAGCAAGGCAAGGCGGCGCAAGGCGCGCCGAGGGCAGAGCAGCGGGGGGCCAGGAACGCGGCCAGAGCGGCCGCGGAACAGAGCGAGAGAGCGGCCGGACGGGAGGCGCACGGAGCGGCGGGGAAGCAGGGAGGGCAGCGGGACGGGACGGGCGGCCGCCGCGGCCCCCGAGGAGGCGCGCGGCCCGGCGGGCGGGGCACGCGCCGAGCAGGCGGGGGCGCAGGGCGCCGCCAGCAGGGCGGGCCGCAGGGGCGGGCGGCCCCGGAGGGGGGGCGGGGGGCAGGAACCCAGACACGCAGGAGCAGGCCCCAAACACCGGCACAGGGCGCGGCGGGAGGAGAGGGCGAGGGAACCGACGGCGGGCAGACACGGGCGGCACCCAAGGAAGCAGCCGCCGGGGGGGCGGGGCGGAAAACCCCAGCCAGGGGCCCGGGGAGCCGGGGCGCGCCGGGGGCGCGGAAGCGGGCGGCCAAGCAACCGCGGGAGGAGCCCGGCAGGGGCCCGGCCCCCGGCCCGCGGACAGAAGGCGCACGGCGGGAGCCCGGGGCAGGGGGCAACCCACCAGCCCCGAAGCGCGCCGGAAGGAGGACGGGGACCGAAGGGCAAAGGCAAGGCAGGAGGGGAGCGGAGGCAAGAAAGGCGCCAGGGGCGACGCCCAGGCGCCGGCGGCCGGCGCCGGCCCGGAGAGGCAGCCGAAAAGCAAGGCAAGGCGGGCAAGGCGAGCCCCCGCAGAGCAGCCGCGCGCCAGGAACGCGGCCAGAGCGGGGGCGCGGAGCAGAGCGAGAGCGCGGCCGGACGGGAGGCGCACGGAGCGCCGGGCAAGCAGGGCGGGCAACGGGACGGGGCGGGGCGGCCGCCGCGCCGCCCCCGAGGAGGCGCGCGGCCCGGCGGGCGGGGCACGCGCCGAGCAGGCGGGGGGCGCAGGGCGCCGCCAGCAGGGCGGGCCGCAGGGGGCGGCGGCCCCGGAGGGGGGCGGGGGGGCAGGAACCCAGACACGCAGGAGCAGGCCCCAAACACCGGCACAGGGCGCGGGGGGAGGAGAGGGCGAGGGAACCGACGGCGGGCAGACACGGGCGGGGCACCCAAGGAAGCAGCCGCCGGGGGGCGGGGCGGAAAACCCCAGCCAGGGGCCCGGGAGCCGGGGGCGCGCGGGGCGGCGCGGAGGCGAGGCGGCCGAGAAACCGCGGGAGGAGCCCGGCAGGGGCCCGGCCCGGCCCGCGGACAGAGCGCGCACGGCGGAAGCCCGGGGCAGGGGGCAACCCACCACCCCCGAAGCCCGCCCCAACCACGCCGGGCACCGAGGGGCAAAGGCAAGCAGGAGGGGAGCGGAGGCAAGGAAGGCACCAGGGGCGGCGCCCAGGCGCGCGCAGACAGCGCCGGCCGGGGAGGGAGCCGAAAAGCAAGGCAAGGCGGGGCAAGGCGAGCCCCCGGCCGAGCAGCCGCGCGCCAGAAACGCGGCCAGAGCGGGGCGCGGAGCAGAGCGAGAGCGCGGCCGGACGGGAGGCCCACGGAGCGCCGGGCAAGCAGGGCGGGCCGCGGGACGGGGCGCGGCGGCCGCCGCGGCGCCCGAGGAGGCGCGCGACACGGCGGGCGGGGGCGCGCGCCGAGCAGGCGGGCGCGCAGGGCGCCGCCAGCAGGGCGGGCCGCAGGGCGGCGGCCCCGGAGGGGAGGCGGGGGGCGGGAACCCAGACACGCAGGAGAAGGCCCCAACCACCGGCACAGGGCGCGGCGGGGGAGGAGAGGGCGAGGGAACCGACGGCGCGCACACACGGGCGAGGCACCCACGGAGGCAGCCGCGGGGGAGGGGGGGGAGGCAAAACCCAGCCAGGGGCCCGGGGAACCGGGGGGCGCGCCGGGCGGAGCGGGGCGGGGCGGCCAAGGAACCGCGGAAGGAGCCCGGCGGGGGCCCGGCGCGGCCCGCGGACAGAGCGGGCACGGCGGGAGCCCGGGGCAGGGGGCAACCCACCAGCCCCGAAGCCCGCCGCAAGGACGCGGGGGACCGAAGGGCAAAGGCAAGGCAGGGGGAGAGCGGAAGCCAGGAAGGCGCCAGGGGCGGGGCGAGCCGCACACAGCCGGCGCCGGCCGGGGAGGGAGCCGGAAAGCAAGGCAAGGCGGCGCAAGGCGCGCCGAGGGCAGAGCAGCGGGGGGCCAGGAACGCGGCCAGAGCGGGCCGCGGAACAGAGCGAGAGAGCGGCCGGACGGGAGGCGCACGGAGCGGCGGGGAAGCAGGGAGGGCAGCGGGACGGGGACGGGCGGCCGCCGCGGCCCCGAGGAGGCGCGCGGCCCGGCGCGGGGCACGCGCCGAGCAGGCGGGGGCGCAGGGCGCCGCCAGCAGGGCGGGCCGCAGGGGCGGCGGCCCCGGAGGGGGGGCGGGGGGCAGGAACCCAGACACGCAGGAGCAGGCCCCAAACACCGGCACAGGGCGCGGCGGGGGAGGAGAGGGCGAGGGAACCGACGGCGGGCAGACACGGGCGGGGCACCCAAGGAAGCAGCCGCCGGGGGGGCGGGGCGGAAAACCCCAGCCAGGGGACCGGGGAGCCGGGGGCGCGCCGGGGGCGCGGAAGCGGGGCGGCCAAGCAACCGCGGGAGGAGCCCGGCAGGGGCCCGGCCCGGCCCGCGGGACAGAAGGCGCACGGCGGGAGCCCGGGCAGGGGCAACCCACCAGCCCCGAAGCGCGCCGGAAGGAGGACGGGGACCGAAGGGCAAAGGCAAGGCAGGAGGGGAGCGGAGGCAAGAAAGGCGCCAGGGGCGACGCCCAGGCGCCGGCGGCCGGCGCCGGCCGGGAGAGGCAGCCGAAAAGCAAGGCAAGGCGGGGCAAGGCGAGCCCCGGCAGAGCAGCCGCGCGCCAGGACGCGGCCAGAGCGGGGCGCGGAGCAGAGCGAGAGCGCGGCCGGACGGGAGGCGCACGGAGCGCGGGCAAGCAGGGCGGGCAACGGGACGGGGCGGGGCGGCCGCCGCGGCCCCGAGGCAGGCGCGCGGCCCGGCGGGCGGGGCACGCGCGAGCAGGCGCCGCAGAGCAGGGGGGGCCGGAGCCGGCGGGGCGGGGGCCGGCCCACAGCCCCAACGCAGGGGAAGCAGCCCCGGAGGCAAGACCGGCGGGAGGAGCCCGGCGCCCCCGCCGGAGAGGCGAGGGCACAGCCAGCAGGGAAGCGAGCCGCCGCGGGGGAAGAGGAGGCAGCCCAGCCCCGGCAGAGGGAAAGCCCGGCGGGCACGGAGCGAAGGGCGCCGCCAGGACGGCAGAGCGCGAGCGCGGCGCAGAGCCCCGAGCGGGCAGAGGCCGGGCGCGCGAGGCGGCGCGGCCGGGGGCGAGCCGGGCCCAGACGGGCCGGGCGGGGAGGCGGCCCGCGCCAGGAAGGAGCAGGCAGCAGGAGCCGGGGAGGCGCCACGGGCGCCGGGCGGGCCGCAGCGCCAAGCCGGCCGGGCCGGGGCACGGAGGGCCAGGCCGCCGGAAGGAGAGCGGAGGGCGGGGGGGGGGCACACGGCCAAGGGCGCCAGCAGGGAGAAGGCGGGCAGAGGGAAGGGAAGGGCAACGGCAGGGCGCCGCCAGCGGGGCGGGGCCGCCCAGAGCAGCGCCACACGGAGAGCACCAGGCGCCCAGGGCCCCGGGCGGGGGGGGCAGCCCCGCACACACGGAGGCGGAGGCCGGGGGGCCCAGAAAGGGGAGGACAGACGGAGGGGCCCGAGCACGCGCCGCCCCAGCAGAGACAGGGGCAGGGGGGGGGGGGCCGGAGCCGGCGGGGCGGGGGGCCGGCCCACAGCCCCAACGCAGGGGAAGCAGCCCCGGAGGCAAGACCGGCGGGAGGAGCCCGGCGCCCCCGCCGGAGAGGCGAGGGCACAGCCAGCAGGGAAGCGAGCCGCCGCGGGGGAAGAGGAGGCAGCAAGGCCCCGGCAAGCGGAAAGCCCGGCGGACACGAAGCGAAGGGCGACGCCAGGACGGCAGAGCGCGAGCGCGGGGCAGAGGCCCGAGCGGGCAGAGGGCCGGGCACCAAGAGGCGCGGCCAGAGGCGAGCCGGGCGCAGACGGGCCGGGCGGGAAGGCGCCGCCCCAGGAAGGAGCAGGCGGGGGGAGGCGCGGAAACGCCACGGGCGCCGGCCGGGCGGCAGCGCGACCCCGGCCGGGCCGGGGCACGGAGGGCCCAAGCGGCCGGGAGGGGCGGAGGGGCGGGGGGGCACACGGCCAAGGGCGCCAGCAGGGAAAGCGCGGGCAGAGGGAAGCGAAGGGCAACAGCAGGGCGCCGGCAGCGGGGCCGGGGCCGCCCAGACAAAGCGCCGCACGGAGAGCACCAGGGGCCAAGGGCCCCGGGCGGGGGGGGGCAGCCCCACACGCCCAGAGGCGGACGCCGGGGGGGCCGAGAAAGGGGGGGAGAGACGGAGGGGCCCGAGCACGCGCCGCCCCAGCAGAGACAGGGGCAGGGGGGGGGGCCGGAGCCGGCGGGGCGGGGGGCCCGCCCACAGCCGCAACGCAGGGGAAGCAGCCCCGGAGGCAAGACCGGCGGGAGGAGCCCGGCGCGCCCGCCGGAGAGGCGAGAGCACAGCCAGCAGGGGAGCGAGCCGCCGCGGAGAAGAGGAGGCAGCCGAGCCCAGGCAAGAGGAAAGCCCGGCGGGCACGGAGCGAAGGGGCCGCCAGGACGGCAGAGCGCGAGCGCGGCGCAGAGCCCCGAGCGGGCAGAGGGGCGGGCGCGAGGCGGCGCGGCCGGGGGCGCGCCGGGCCCAGACGGGCCGGGCGGGAGGCGCCCGCCCAGGAAGGAGCGGGCGGAGCGAGCCGGGGAGACGCCACGGGGGCCGGCCGGGCCGCAGCGCCAAGCCGGCCGGGCCGGGGCACAGAGGGGCCAGGCGGGGGGGGAGGCGGAGGGGGGGGGGGGCACACGGCCAAGGGCGGCAGCAGGGAGAGCGCGGGCAGAGGGAAGGGAAGGGCAACGGCAGGGCGCCGCCAGCGGGGCGAGGCCGCCGAGAAGCAGCGCCGCACCGAGAGCACCAGGCGCCCAGGGCCCCGGGCGGGGGGGGCAGCCCCGCACACACGGAGGCGGAGGCCGGGGGGGCCCAGAAAGGGGAGGACAGACGGAGGGGCCCGAGCACGCGCCGCCCCAGCAGAGACAGGGGCAGGGGGGGGGCCGGAGCCGGCGGGGCGGGGGCCGGCCCACAGCCCCAACGCAGGGGAAGCAGCCCCGGAGGCAAGACCGGCGGGAGGAGCCCGGCGCCCCCGCCGGAGAGGCGAGGGCACAGCCAGCAGGGAAGCGAGCCGCCGCGGGGAAGAGGAGGCAGCCCAGCCCCGGCAAGGGGAAAGCCCGGCGGGCACGGAGCGAAGGGCGCCGCCAGGACGGCAGAGCGCGAGCGCGGCGCAGAGCCCCGAGCGGGCAGAGGGCCGGGCGCGAGGCGGCGCGGCCGGGGGCGAGCCGGGCCCAGACGGGCCGGGCGGGGAGGCGGCCGCGCCAGGAAGGAGCAGGCAGCAGGAGCCGGGGAGGCGCCACGGGCGCCGGGCGGGCCGCAGCGCCAAGCCGGCCGGGCCGGGCACGGAGGGCCCAGGCCGCCGGAAGGAGAGCGGAGGGGCGGGGGGGGGCACACGGCCAAGGGCGCCAGCAGGGAGAAGGCGGGCAGAGGGAAGGGAAGGGCAACGGCAGGGCGCCGCCAGCGGGGGCGGGGCCGCCCAGAGGCAGCGCCACACGGAGAGCACCAGGCGCCCAGGGCCCCGGGCGGGGGGGGCAGCCCCGCACACACGGAGGCGGAGGCCGGGGGGGCCCAGAAAGGGGAGGACAGACGGAGGGGCCCGAGCACGCGCCGCCCCAGCAGAGACAGGGGGGCAGGGGGGGGGCCGGAGCCGGCGGGGCGGGGGGCCGGCCACAGCCCCAACGCAGGGGAAGCAGCCCCGGAGGCAAGACCGGCGGGAGGAGCCCGGCGCCCCGCCGGAGAGGCGAGGGCACAGCCAGCAGGGAAGCGAGCCGCCGCGGGGAAGAGGAGGCAGCAAGGCCCCGGCAAGCGGAAAGCCCGGCGGACACGAAGCGAAGGGCGACGCCAGGACGGCAGAGCGCGAGCGCGGGGGCAGAGGCCCGAGCGGGCAGAGGGCCGGGCACCAAGAGGCGCGGCCAGAGGCGAGCCGGGCGCAGACGGGCCGGGCGGGAAGGCGCCCGCCCAGGAAGGAGCAGGCGGGGGAGGCGCGGAAACGCCACGGGCGCCGGCCGGGCGGCAGCGCGACCCCGGCCGGGCCGGGGCACGGAGGGCCCAAGCGGCCGGAGGAGGGCGGAGGGGCGGGGGGGGGCACACGGCCAAGGGCGCCAGCAGGGAAAGCGCGGGCAGAGGGAAGCGAAGGGCAACAGCAGGGCGCCGGCAGCGGCGGGGGCGCCCAGACAAAGCGCACGGAGAGCACCAGGGGCCAAGGGCCCGGGGCGGGGGGGGCAGCCCCACACGCCCAGAGGCGGACGCCGGGGGGGCCGAGAAAGGGGGGAGAGACGGGGGCCGAGCACGCGCCGCCCCAGCAGAGACAGGGGCAGGGGGGGGCCGGCAGCCGGCGGGCGGGCCACAGCCCGGCACAGCGGCGCCAGGCGCGCGCAGACAGCGCCGGCCGGGGGAGGGGAGCCGAAAAGCAAGGCAAGGCGGGGCAAGGCGAGCCCCCCGGCCGAGCAGCCGCCGCGCCAGAAACGCGGCCAGAGCGGGGCGCGGAGCAGGGAGAGCGCGGCGCCGGACGGGAGGCCCACGGAGCGCCGGGCAAGCAGGGCGGGCCGCGGGACGGGGCGCGGCGGCCGCCGCGGGCGCCCGAGGAGGCGCGCGACACGGCGGCGGGGCGCGCGCCGAGCAGGCGGGCGCGCAGCGGCGCGCCAGCAGGGCGGGCCGCAGGGGCGGCGGCCCCGGAGGGAGGCGGGGGCGGGAACCCAGACACGCAGAGAAGCAGCCCCAACACCGGCACAGGGGCGGCGGGGAGGAGAGGGCGGGAACCGACGGCGCGCACACACGGGCGAGGCACCCACGGAGGCAGCCGCGGGGAGGGGGGGGAGGCAAAACCCAGCCAGGGGCCCGGGGAACCGGGCGCGCGGGCCCGGGAGCGGGCGGGGCGGCCAAGGAACCGCGGAAGGAGCCCGGCGGGGGCCCGGCGCGGCCCGCGGACAGAGCGGGCACGGCGGGAGCCCGGGGGGGCAACCCACCAGCCCCGAAGCCCGCCGCAAGGACGCGGGGGACCGAAGGGCAAAGGCAAGGCAGGGGGGAGAGCGGAAGCCAGGAAGGCGCCAGGGGCGGGGCCGAGCCGCACACAGCCGGCGCCGGCCGGGGGAGGGAGCCGGAAAGCAAGGCAAGGCGGCGCAAGGCGCGCCGAGGGCAGAGCAGCGGGGGGCCAGGAACGCGGCCAGAGCGGGCCGCGGAACAGAGCGAGAGAGCGGCCGGACGGGAGGCGCACGGAGCGGCGGGGAAGCAGGGAGGGCAGCGGGACGGGGACGGGCGGCCGCCGCGGCCCCCGAGGAGGCGCGCGGCCCGGCGGGCGGGGGCACGCGCCGAGCAGGCGGGGGGCGCAGGGCGCCGCCAGCAGGGCGGGCCGCAGGGGCGGCGGCCCGGAGGGGGGCGGGGGGCAGGAACCCAGACACGCAGGAGCAGGCCCCAAAACACCGGCACAGGGCGCGGCGGGAGGAGAGGGCGAGGGAACCGACGGCGGGCAGACACGGGCGGGGCACCCAAGGAAGCAGCCGCCGGGGGGCGGGGCGGAAAACCCCAGCCAGGGGCCCGGGGAGCCGGGGGCGCGCCGGGGCGCGGAAGCGGGGCGGCCAAGCAACCGCGGGAGGAGCCCGGCAGGGGCCCGGCCCGGCCCGCGGACAGAAGGCGCACGGCGGGAGCCCGGGGCAGGGGGCAACCCACCAGCCCCGAAGCGCGCCGGAAGGAGGACGGGGACCGAAGGGCAAAGGCAAGGCAGGAGGGGAGCGGAGGCAAGAAAGGCGCCAGGGGCGACGCCCAGGCGCCGGCGGCCGGCGCCGGCCGGGAGAGGCAGCCGAAAAGCAAGGCAAGGCGGGGCAAGGCGCCCCCGGCAGAGCAGCCGCGCGCCAGGAACGCGGCCAGAGCGGGGGCGCGGAGCAGAGCGAGAGCGCGGCCGGACGGGAGGCGCACGGAGCGCCGGGCAAGCAGGGCGGGCAACGGGACGGGGCGGGGCGGCCGCCGCGGCCCCGAGGGGCGCGCGGGCCCGGCGGGCGGGGCACGCGCCGAGCAGGCGGGCGCAGGGCGCCGCCAGCAGGCGGGCCGCAGGGGCGGCGGCCCCGGAGGGGGGGCGGGGGCAGGAACCCAGACACGCAGGAGCAGGCCCCAACCACCGGCACAGGGGCGCGGCGGGAGGAGGAGGGCGAGGGAACCGACGGCGGGCAGACACGGGCGGGGCACCCAAGGAAGCAGCCGCCGGGGGGCGGGGCGGAAAACCCCAGCCAGGGGCCCGGGAGCCGGGGGCGCGCGGGGCGGCGGCGGAGGCGAGGCGGCCGAAAACCGCGGGGAGGAGCCCGGCAGGGCCGGCCCGGGCCCGCGGACAGAGCGCGCACCGCGCATCGGCCGGTAGCCCGGTGTCCCAGGGGCAACCCACCACCCCCTGAAGCCCGCCGCAACGACGCCGCGGCACCGAGAGGGCAAAGGCAAGCAGGCAGGGGAGCGGAGGCAAGAAGGCACCCAGGGGCGGGCCAGGCGCGCGCAGACAGCGCCGGCCGGCGCGGCAGGGGAGCCCGAAAAGCAAGGCAAGCCGCGGGGTCAAGTGCGAGCCCCCGGGG
>NW_017194847.1:0-20612 GCF_001704415.2 Capra hircus
CGCGTGGAATCAAGAGATCTTATGTCTTATCCCTCGAGGTATTTCTCAGCGGGGCTTTCCCATCGCAGCTTTCGCCACGAGGCTTCCCATCGGCTGTCCACGTGCCACCATGGTGCCAGTCGATCCTCGGCGTGAAAGTCAAGGCAGTGCAGGGAAAACAGCGTTCTCGGAATGGACTGAGACATCGTGGGGACTCTGGAATTGTGGCAACGACACCTGGAGTTCATCTCGCTTTCCTGTGGAAGCGGCCTCTTCTTGAGATGCGGTGGAACGCCGGGAATACTTTCCGACCAAAGGCAGGGAAAGTCCGCGTGGTCCAGCCCGGTGGATCCAGCGTGATTCGAAGGTGGGGACGTAGTCGTCGTCTTTGGAAATAGTACATATTTAATCCCAAGATATAAAGAGATTAGAAAAAAATGGATTGTGTAGTAAAGATTATTGGAGAAAAAGAAGGCTGAATAACTTGGATTACGTGAATAGCATCATCGCTCCGTAAAGAATTAGCCACAGAAAAACGGGAGCAAAAAAGAAGCGACATGGGGGAATCAGTCTTTCCGGAAACTGATCTGATTTCTTTATTTTTTGGTTTTGCTTGTATACCTCTTGTTACACATAGGGATGAATACAGGAGTCACGCAGGAGTCGGCATCCTGACCTTTATCAAAATCAGGTGCTTCACATAAATGTATAAAAAAAAGGTCTTAGGGATCTTACATCATCTTCTGGCCATGAATGAGAACCTGCTGACATTTTATGATCCTTTCTTTCTGATAACCAAATAAACTTATTTCTTCCAAGGGTGTTTTTTCTTAAACCAGGCACCACCCTCCAAATAAAGTTACATTCCTATAGGGTGAGGGTGTAGTGAGTTACAATCAAGAAAGGAATTTATTTAACCCAAGGTTAACATGATTAGTCTTAAAGGTGAATTCTTATTTCTCCTATATGCTTAAAGGTAATACTTTATTTCTCCTAATACTAGTTATATTATTATAAGGGTAGGGAACATGGAGATTTATCAGCAAACATCAGCCTAACAAATGAAAATCCTTTCATCAATTCTCCCCTTAAGATCTATTTAGTCTTAAGATATGATAAAGTTACATTCTTACATAGAAAGGACACAGTGATATATAACAAAGTACAGTGATCTATTACAAAAGTGAAAATCCATTTAACTCAAAAAGTCTAGTATTGCTAACATCAAAAACTGCTATATTTCCTTTGCTATATTCCAAATACATTTGATTAATATATTCCCAAGTGCCTAAGGATATGGAGGCCTGGTGGCAATCATTGACTCAACAAGAAGAAAAAGTCCTATGCTAATTAAGACTCTCAAAAATACTCCAAAACTCTCTGTGCTGTTTACAGTTGAGAGGCAGTAAACAATCTTGTGCCTAGTGGCAGCAGTATGGATAATCCTGTCACCAACAAGCTGGGTCTGTCAGCAGAGAGGTTTGACCTAAAAATATCCTTGTCCCACCCAGAGCAGGGAATTAGCAGCAATTTTTGACACAACAAATGAAGAACCCTTCACCAATATAATTCCTAACCAACTATACTAATAATTTCTAACTCCCCAAAATAATTTGCCTTTAGTAAGTCTAAAAACATCTCATGCCTCTCAGGTTGGGAGGCTGTAAACAATCACATGTGGCCGGACAAACCTATAAAGGTGGGCTAGATAACCTTCAGAGGAGTCGGCAAGCTGAAACACTCTTGTCATGCCCAAGAATATTTATTGCCTTGAAGCTGCACGTTTACTTCTTCTCCGAGAGAAACAGTTATGGGGGAGAGCCCCCGTAAAGTCAGAAGTGTAGGTGAGAGCATAAAAACAGACTCTGGTTTTGGGGTTCGATGCTCGGGAACAGGGGGTTACCTGAGGCTTGATCACGCCTTTTGCGCATGCCAAGCCTCCTTCCTCATGACCTTTGCCATAGGCGGAATTCCTCACGCTGGTCCCAGGAAGGAAAGGATCCCTCATCTCGAGCGACGAGGCGGAAACGCGCCTCCTGTGGATGTAGGGGGGACCATCTTGCTTATTCTCGAGTGGAGACGGGTATGTCGGGGAACTTCTTGAGTTGCAGCAAGGGTGTAAAGTACCTTTTGGAAGTTCCAGAGGTTAGGTGTGATTAGCCTCGAGACACCTCAGTGGAAATGGGCCTCATCTCGCCTGGAGGGGAGAACCTCCTGGATTTTCTCGAGTTGCGGCAGGTGCTCTCGACTTATGACGGGGACCTCAGGGGCCAGCTCTGGTGGCCTCAGGAAAGGCCAGTCCCCATTCAAGTTTCTAGGGGGCCTCTCAGGATTCCTCTCCTGTCGATGCCGGGGCCTAAGACCTTGTGTGAAGTCGGGGCTGGAACCTGAAGATTCCTCTCCAGTGCTGACATGGATCTTGTGGTACTTCTGGAGTCTCCCCAGGGGAGTCAGTCCTCGTCTCGAGTGGGGGCATGCACGTGCGCTTTCCTCCCGAGCGTAGCAGGCAGTGTCACGCTTCCCGTTGCGTGGGATCAAGGGATCTGTGGCTTTCCCTCTAGGCTTTCCCATGAGGCTTTCCCACAGGGCTGTCCCACATGCCACCTTGGTGTGAGACGATCCTCGGCGTGAAAGTCATGGCAGTGCAGGGAAAACAGGTTCCTCTGGAATGGACTGAGACATCTGGGGAACTCTTGGAATGGTGGCACGACCCTGGAGTTCCTCTGGCCTTTCCTGTGGAGAGCGCCTCCTCTTTAGATGGGAGGGAACTCCGGGAATTCTTTCCAGACCACGCAGGGAAAGGATGCATCCTCTCGAGCTATGAGGCAGAAACGGGGCTCCTCTGGATGTGGGCGGGACTGTCGTGCTTCCTCTCCAGTGGAGACGGTTATGTCGGGGAACTTCTTGAGTTGCAGCAAGGGTGTGAAGGACCCTTTGGAAGTTCCAGAGGTTAGGTGTGATTAACCTCGAGACGCCTCAGCAGAAAAGGGCCTCATCTCGCCTGGAGGGGAGAACCTCCTGGATTTCTCGAGGTGCGGCAGGTGCTGTCGACTTACGACGGGGACCTCAGGGACCCGCTCTGGTGGCCTGAGTAAAGGCCAGTCCCCATTCGAGATGTTTGGGGGCCGCTCAGAATTCCTCTACCGTCGATGCCGAGCCTAAGACTTTGAGTGGAGTCGGTGACGCAACCTGAGGATTCCTCTCCACTGCTGACATGGATCTTGGGGTACTTCTAGTGTCTCCCCAGGGGAGTCAGTCCTCGTCTCGAGTGGCGGCATGCAGTTCGATTCCCTCCCCAGCTGTAACAGCAGTGTCACGCTTCCCGTCGAGTGGATCAAGGGATCAGTGTCTTTCCCTTGAGGCTATCACATGAGGCTTTCCCAGGAGGCTTTCCCACAGGGCTGTCCCACGTGCCACCGTGGTGTGAGTCGATCCTGGCATGAAATCGAGGCAGTGCAGGGAAAACTGTATTCCCTGGAATGGACTGAGACATTTGGGGACTCTGGGAATGGTGGCACGAGTCTTGAGTTCCTCTCGCCTTTCCTGAGGAGACCGCCTCCTCATGAGATGCGACGGGAATGCAGGCAATTCTTTCCCAACCACGCAGGGAAAGGATCCATCCTCTCGGGCTAAGAGGCATAAACGGTGCTCCTCTGGATGTGGGCGGGACTCTCGTGCTTCCTCTACAGTGGAGACGGTTATGTCGGGGAACTTCTTGAGTTGCAGCAAGGGTGTGAAGGACCCTTTGGAAGTTCCAGAGGTTAGGTGTGATTAACCTCGAGACGCCTCAGTGGAAATGGGCCTCATCTCGCCTGGAGGGGAGAACCTCCTGGATTTTTTTCGAGTTGGGGCAGGTGCTCTCGACTTACGAAAGGGACCTCAGGGACCCGTTCTGGTGGCCTCAGCAAAGGCCGGTCCCCATGCGAGATGCTTGGGGGCTTCTCGTTATTCCTCTACCTTCGATGTCGGGGCCTAAGACCTTGTGTGGAGTTGGTGCCGAAATCTGAGGACTCCTCTCCAGTGCTGACATGGATCTTGGGGTACTTCTGGAGTCTCCCCAGGGGAGTCAGTCCTCGTCTCCAGTGGGGGCATGCACGTGCGCTTTCCTCCCAAGCTGTAGCAGCAGTGTCACGCTTCACACCGCGTGGATCAAGGGATCTGTGCCTTTCCCTCCAGGCTTTCCCACGAGGCTTTCCCTCGAGGCTTTCCCACAGGGCTGTCCCATGTGCCACCGTGGTGTGAATGCATCTTCGGCTTGAAAGTCGAGGCAGTGCAGGGAAAACAGGTTTCCCTGGAATGGACTGAGACATCTGGGGGACTCTGGGAATGGTGGCACGACCCTGGAGTTCCTTTCGCGTTTCCTGTGGAGAGCGGCTCCTCTTGAGATGTGATGGCAACGCCGGAAATTCTTTCCCCATCATGTAGGGAAAGGATCCCTCCTCTCGAGCTAGGAGGCGGAAACGGGGCTCCTCTGGATGTGGGCGGGACAATCGTGCTTCCTCTCGAGTGGAGACGGGTATGTCAGGGAACTTCTTGAGTTGCAGCAAAGGTGTGAAGGACCCTTTGGAAGTTCCAGAGTTAGGTGTGATTAGCCTCGAGATGCCTCATCGGAAATGAGCCTCATCTAGAATGGAGGGGAGAACCTCCTGGTTTTTCTCAAGTGGCGGCAGGTGCTCTCGACTTACGATGGGGACCTCAGGGACCCGCTCTGGTGGCCTCAGGAAAGGCCAGTCCCCATGCGAGTTGCTCGGGGGCCTCTCGGGTTTCCTCTCCCGTCAATGCCGGGGCCTAAGACCTTGTGTGGAGTCGGTGTCGGAACCTGAGGATTCCTCTCCAGTGCTGACATGGATCTTGGGGGCTTCTGGTGTCTCCCCAGGGGAGTCAGTCCTCGGCTCGAGTGGGGGTAGGCACGTGCGCTTGGCTCCCGAGCTGTAGCAGCAGTGTCACGCTTCCCTTCTCGTGGATCAAGCGATCTATGGCTTTCCCTCGAGGCTTTCCCATGAGGCTTTCCCATGAGGCTTTCCCACAGGTCTGTCCCACGTGCCACCGTGGTGTGAGTCGATCCTCGGCTTGAAAGTCGAGGCAGTGCAGGGAAAACAGGTTTCCCTGGAATGGACTGAGAAATCTGGCGGACTCTGGGAATGGTGGCACGACCCTGGAGTCCCTCTCGCCTTTCCTGTGGAAAGCGCCTCCTCTTGAGTTGCGACGGGAACGCCGGGAATTCTTTCCCGACCACGCAGGGAGAGGACCCCTCCTTTCGAGCCAGAAGCGGAAACGGGCTCCTCTGGATGTGGGCGGGACTCTCGTGCTTCCTCTCGAGTGGAGACGGGTATGTCGGGGAACTTCTTGAGTTGCATCAAGGGTGTGAAGGACCCTTTGGAAGTTCCAGAGGTTAGGTGTGATTAGCCTCGAGACGCCTCAGCGGAAATGGGCCTCATCTTGCCTGGAGGGGAGAACCTCCTGGATTTCCTCGAATTGCAGCAGGTGCTCTCGACTTACGACGGGGACTTCAGGGACCCGCTCTGGTGGCCTCAGGAAAGGCCAGTCCCCATGTGAGTTGCTCGGGGGCCTCTCCGGATTCCTCTCCCTTCGATGCCGGGGCCTAAGACCTTGTGTGGAGTCGGTGCCGGAACCGGAGGATTCCTCTCCAGTGCTGACATGGATCGTGGGGTACTTCTTGAGTCTCCCCAGGGGAGTCAGTCCTCGTCTTGAATGGGGGCACGCACGTGCGCTTTCCTCCCGAGCTGTAGCAGCAGTGTCACGCTTCCCTTCGCGTGGATCAAGGGATCTGTGGCTTTCCATCGAG
Source organism: Capra hircus (assembly GCF_001704415.2). Lineage (NCBI taxonomy): Eukaryota > Metazoa > Chordata > Mammalia > Artiodactyla > Bovidae > Capra > Capra hircus. The sequence goes on from NW_017194847.1 coordinate 5,786, forward strand.
GCTTTCCCACGAGGCTTTCCCACAGGGCTGTCCCACGTGCCACCGTGGTGTAGTTCGATCGTCGGCTTGAAAGTCGAGGCAGTGCAGGGAAAACAGGTTTCCCTGGAATGGACTGAGACATCTTGGGGACTCTGGGAATGGTGGCACGACCCTGGAGTTCCTCTCGCCTTTTCTGTGGAGAGCGCCTCCTCTTGAGATGCGATGGAACGCTTGGAATTCTTTGCCGATCACGCAGGGAAAGGATTCCACCTCTCGAGCTAGCAGGCGGAAACGGGGCTCCTCTGGATGTGGGCGGGACTCTCGTGCTTCCTCTCGAGTGGAGACGGGTATGTCGGGGAACTTCTTGAGTTGCAGAAAGGGTGTGAAGGACCCTTTGGAAGTTCCAGAGGTTAGGTGTGATTAGCCTCGAGACGCCTCAGCGGAAATGGTCCTCATCTCGCCTGGAGGGGAGAACCTCCTGGATTTTCTCGAGTTGCGGCAGGTGCTCTCGACTTACGACGGGGACCTCAGGGACCCGCTCTGGTGGCCTCAGGAAAGGCCAGTCACCATGCGAGTTGCTCGGGGGCCTCTCGGGATTCCTCTCCCGTCGATGCCGGGGCCTAAGACCTTGTGTGGAGTCGGTGCCGGAACCTGAGAATTCCTCTGCAGTGCTGACATGGATCTTGGGGTACTACTGGAGTCTCCCCAGGGGAGTCAGTCCTCGGCTCGAGTGGGGGCATGCACGTGCGCTTTCCTCCCGAGCTGTAACAGCAGTGTCACACTTCCCTTCGCGTGGATCAAGGGATCTGTGGCTTTCCCTCGAGGCTTTCCCATGCGGCTTTCCCACGTGGCTTTCCCACAGGGCTGTCCCAGGTGCCACCGTGCTGTGAGTCAATCCTCGGCTTGAAAGTTGAGGCAGAGCAGGGAAAACAGGTGTCCCTGGAATGGACTGAGACATCTGGGGGACTCTGGGAATGGTGGCACGACCCTGGAGTTCCTCTCGCCTCTCCTGTGGAGAGCGCCTCCACTTGGGATGCAAGGGGAACACAGGGAATTCATTCCCGACCACGCAGGGAAAGGATCCCTCCTGTCGAGCTAGGAGGCGGAATCGGCGCTCCTTTGTATGTGAGCGGGACTCTCGTTCTTCCTCTCCAGTGGAGACGGGTATGTCGGGGAACTTCTTGAGTTGCAGCAAGGGTGTGAAGGACCCTTTCGAAGTTCCAGAGGTTAGATGTGATTAGCCTCAAGCACCCTCAGCGGAAATGGGCCTCATCTCGCCTGGAGGGGAGAACCTCCTGGATTTTCTCGAGTTGCGGCAGGTGGTCTCGACTTACGACGGGGACCTCAGGGACCCGCTCTGATGGCCTCAGGAAAGGCCAGTCCCCATGCGAGTTGCTCGGGTGCCTCTCGGGATTCCTCTCCCCTTGATGCCGGGACCTAAGACCTTGTGTGGAATCGGTGCCGGAACCTGTGGATTCCTCTCCAGTGCTGACATGGATCTTGGGGTACTTCTGCAGTCTCCCCAAGGGAGTCAGTCCTCCTCTCGAGTGGGGGCATGCACGTGCGCTTTCCTCTCGAGCTGTAGCAGCAGTGTCACGCTTCCCTTTGCGTGGATCAAGGGATCTGTGGCTTTCCCTCGACGCTTTCCCACGAGGCTTTCCCACGAGGCTTTCCCACAGGGCTGTCCCATGTGCCACCGTGGTGTGAATGCATCTTCGGCTTGAAAGTCGAGGCAGTGCAGGGAAAACAGTTTTCCTGGAATGGACTGAGACATCTGGGGGACTCTGGGAATGGTGGCACGACCCTGGAGTTCCTCTCGCCTTTCCTGTGGTGAGCGGCTCCTCTTGAGATGCAACGGGAACGCCGGAAATTCTTTCCCGAGCACGCAGGGAAAGGATCCCTCCTCTCGAGCTAGGAGGCGGAAACGGGGCTCCTCTGGATGTGGGCGGGACAATCGTGCTTTCTCTCGAGTGGAGACGGGTATGTCGCGGAACTTCTTGAGTTGCAGCAAGGGTGTGAAGGACCCTTTGGAAGTTCCAGAAGTTAGGTGTGATTAGCCTCGAGACGCCTCACCGGAAATGGGCCTCATCTAGAATGGAGGGGAGAACCTCCTGGTTTTTCTCGAGTGGCGGCAGGTGCTCTGGACTTACGACGGGGACCTCAGGGACCCGCTCTGGTGGCCTCAGAAAAGGCCAGTCCACATGCGTGTTGCTCGGGGGCCTCTCGGGATTCCTCTCCCTCTCCAATGCTGTCTTGGATCTTGACTGGCCTTTCCTGAGGCCACCAGAGCGGGTCCCTGCGGTCCCCATTGTAAGTCGATGAGCACCTGCCGCAACTGGAGAAAATCAAGGATGTTCTCCCCTCCAGGCGAGATGAGGCCCATTTCCGCTGAGGCGTCTTGAAGCTAAACACATCTAACATCTGGAACTTCCAAAGGGTCCTTCACACCCTTGCTGCAACTCAAGAAGTTCCCCGACATACACGTCTACACTCGAGAGGAAGCACGAGAGTCCCGCCCACATCCAGAGGAGCCCCGTTTCCGCCTCCTAGTTCGAGAGGAGGGATCCTTTCCCTGCGTGTTGGGGAAAGAATTCCCCGTGTTCCCGTCGCATCTCAAGAGGAGGCGCTCTCCAAAGGAAAGGCGAGAGGAACTCCAGGGTCGTGCCACCATTCCCAGAGTCCCCCAGATGTCTCAGTCCATTCCAGGAAACCTGTTTTCCCTGCACTGCCTCGACTTTCAAGCCGAGGACTGACTCACACCACGGTGGCACGTGGGACAGCCCTGTGGGAAAGCCTCGTGGGAAAGCCTCGTGGGAAAGCCTCGAGGGAAAGCCACATATAACTTGATGTATCGAAGGGAAGCATGACACTGCTACTACAGCTCGGGAGGAAAGCGCAAGTACATGCCACCACTAGAGACGAGGACTGACTCACCTGGGGAGACTCCAGAAGTTCCCCAAGATCCATGTCAGCACTGGAGAGGAATCCTCAGGTTCCGGCACCGACTCCACACAAGGTCTTAGGCCCCGGCATCGACGGGAGAGGAATCCCGAGAGGCCCCCGAGCAACTCGCATGGGGACTGGCCTTTCCTGAGGCCACCAGAGCGGGTCCCTGAGGTCCCCGTCGTAAGAGGAGAGCACCTGACCCAACTCGAGAAAATCCAGGAGTTTCTCCCCTCCAGGCGAGATGAGGCCCATTTCCGCTGAGGCCTCTCGAGGCTAATCACATCTAACATCGGGAACTTCCAAAGGGTCCTTCACACCCTTACTGCAACTGAAGAAGTTCCCCGACATACCCGTCTCCACTCGAGAGGAAGCACGAGAGTCCCGCCCACATCCTGAGGATCCCCGTTTCCGTCTCATAGCTTGAGAGGAGGGATCCTTTACCTGCGTGGCGGGAAAGAATTCCCCATGTTCCCGTCGCATCTCAAGTGGAGTCGATCTCCACAGGAAAAGCGAGAGGAACTCCAGGGTCGTGCCACCATTCCCAGAGTCCCCCAGATGTCTCAGTCCATTCCAGGGAAACCTGTTTTCCCTGCACTGCCTCGACTCTAAAGCCGAGGATTGACTCACACCACGGTGGCACGTGGGACAGCCCTGTGGGAAAGTCTCGTGGGAAAGCCACCGATCCCTTGATCCACGCGAAGGGAAGCATGACACTGCTGCTACTGCTCGGGAGGAAAGCGCTCGTGCATGCCCCCAATCGAGACGAGGACTGACTCCTCTGGGGAGACTCCAGAAGTACCCCAAGGTCCATGTAAGCACTGGAGAGGAATCCTCAGGTTCCGGAACCGACTTCTCACAAGGTCTTAGGCCCCGGCATTGACGGGAAAGGAATCCCGAGAGGCCCGCGAGCAACTCGCATGGGGACTGGCCTTTCCTGAGGCCAACAGAGCGGGTCCCTGAGGTCCCCCTCGTAAGTCGACAGCACCTGCCGCAACTCGAGAAAATCCAGGAGGTTCTGCCTCTCCACGCGAGTTGAGGCCCATTTCCCCTGAGGCGTCTCGAGGCTAATCACATCTAACATCTGGAACTTCCAAAGGTTCCTTCACACCCTTGCTGCAACTCAAGAAGTTCCCCGACATACCCGTCGCCACTCGAGAGGAAGCATGAGAGTCCCACCCACATCCAGAGCAGTCCCCGCTTCCGCCTCCTAGCTCGAGAGGGAGCGATCCTTTCCCTGCGTGGTTGGGACAGAATTCGCGGCGTTCCCGTCGCATCTCAAGAGGAGTCGCTTTCCACAGGAAAGGCGAGAGGAACTTCAGAGTGGTACCACCATTCTCAGAGTCCCCCAGATGTCTCCGTCCATTCCAGGGAAACCTGTTTTCCCTGCACTGCCTCGACTTTCAAGCCGAGGATCGACTCACACCACGGTGGCACGTGGGACAGCCCTGTGGGAAAGCCTCGTGGGAAAGCCACAGATCCCTTGATCCACGCGAAGGGAAGCGTGACACTGCTGCTACAGCTCGGGAGGAAATCGCATGTGCATGCCCCCACTCGAGACGAGGACTGACTCACCTGGGGACACTCCAGAAGTACCCCAAGATCCATGTCAGCACTGGAGAGGAATCCTCAGGTTCCGACACCGAGTCCACACAATGTCTTAGGCCCCGGCATCGATGGGAGGGATATCCCGAGAGGCCCCCGAGCAACTCTCATGGAGACTGGCCTTTCCTGAGACCATCCAGAGCGGGTCCCTGAGGTCCCCGTCGTAAGTCGAGATCACCTGCCGCAACTCGAGAAAATACATGAGGTTCCACCCTCCAGGCGAGATGAGGCCCATTTCCGCTGAGGCATCTCGAGGCTAATCACATCTACCCTCTGGAACTTCCAAAGGGTCCTTCACACCCTTGCTTCAACTCAAGAAGTTCCCCGACATACCCGATTCCACTCGAGAGGAAGCACGAGAGTTCCGCCCACATCCAGAGGAGCTCCGTTTCCGCCTCCTTGCTCGAGAGACGGTTTCCTTTCGCTGCGTGGTCGGGAAAGAATTCCCGGCGTTCCTGTCGCATCACAAGTGGAGGCACTCTCCACAGGAAAGGCGAGAGGAAGTCCAGGGTCGTGCCACCATTCCCAGAGTCCTCCAGATATCTCAGTCCATTCCAGGGAAACCTGTTTTCCCTGCACTGTTTCGACTTTCAAGCCGAGGATCGACTCACACCACGGTGGCAATTGGGAGAGCCCTGTGGGAAAGCGTCGTGGCAAAGCACGTGGGAGAGCCACGAGGGAAAGCCACAGATCCTTGATCCACGCGAAGGGAAGCGTGACACTGCTGCTACAGCTCGGGAGGAAATCGCACGTGCATGCCCCCACTCGAGACGAGGACTGACTCCCCTGGGGAGACTCCAGAAGTACCCCAAGATCCATGTCAGCACTGGAGAGGAATCCTCAGGTTCTGGCACCCACTCCACAAAAGGTCTTAGGCCCCGGCATCGACGGGAGAGGAACCCGAGAGGCCCTCGAGCAACACGGATGGGGACTGGCCTTTCCTGAGGCCTCCAGAGCGGGTCCCTGAGGACAACGTCTTAAGTCGAGAGCACCTGCCGCAACTCGAGAAAATCCAGGAGGTTCCACCCTCCAGGCGAGATGAGGCCCATTTCCGCTGAGGCGTCTCGAGGCTAATCACATCTACCCTCTGGAACTTCCAAAGGGTCCTTCACACCCTTGCTGCAACTCAAGAAGTTCCCCGACATACCCGACTCCACCCGAGAGGAAGCACGAGAGTTCCGCCCACATCCAGAGGAGCTCCGTTTCCGCCTCCTTGCTCGAGAGACGGGTTCCTTTCGCTGCTGGCCGGGAAAGAATTCCCGGCGTTCCTGTCGCATCTCAAGTGGAGGCACTCTCCACAGGAAAGGCGAGAGGAACTCCAGGGTCGTGCCACCATTCCAGAGTCCTCCAGATATCTCAGTCCATTCCAGGGAAACCTGTTTTCCCTGCACTGTTTCGACTTTCAAGCCGAGGATCGACTCACACCACGGTGGCACGTGGGAGAGCCCTGTGGGAAAGCCGTCGTGGGAAAGCACGTGGGAAAGCCTCGAGGGAAAGCCACAGATCCTTGATCCACGCGAAGGGAAGCGTGACACTGCTGCTACAGCTCGGGAGGAAATCGCACGTGCATACCCCCACTCGAGACGAGGACTGACTCCCCTGGGGAGACTCCAGAAGTAACCCAAGATCCATGTCAGCACTGGAGAGGAATCCTCAGGTTCTGGCACCCACTCCACACAAGGTCTTAGGCCCCGGCAACGACGGGAGAGGAATCCCGAGAGGCCCCCGAGCAACTCGAAGGGGACTGGCCTTTCCTGAGGCCTCCAGAGCGGGTCCCTGAGGACAACGTCTTAAGTCGAGAGCACCTGCCGAAACTCGAGAAAATGCAGGAGGTTCTACCCTCCAGGCGAGATGAGGCCCATTTCCGCTGAGGCGTCTGGAGGCTAATCACATCTAACATCTGGAACTTACAAAGGGTCCTTCACACCTTTGCTGAAACTCAAGAAGTTCCCCGACATACCCGACTCCACCCGAGAGGAAGCACGAGAGTTCCGCCCACATCCAGAGGAAGCTCCGTTTATGCCTCCTAGCTCGAGAGGAGGGATCCTTTCCCTGCGTGTTGGGGAAAGAATTCCCGCGTTCCCGTCGCATCTCAAGAGGAGGCGCTCTCCACAGGAAAGGCGAGAGGAACTCCAGGGTCGTGCCACCATTCCCCAGCGTCCCCCAGATGTCTCACTCCATTCCAGGGAAACCTGTTTTCCCTGCACTGCCTCGACTTTGAAGCCGAGGATCCACTCACACCACGGTGGCACGTGGGACTGCCCTGTGGGAAGGCCTCGTGGGAAAGCCTCGTGGGAAAGCCTCGAGGGAAATGCCACAGATCCCTTGATCCACGAGAAGGGTAGCGTGACACTGCTGCTACAGCTAGGGAGGAAAGCGCACGTGCATGCCCCCACTCGAGACGAGGACTGACTCCCCTGGGGATACTCCAGAAATACCCCAAGATGCATGTCAGCACTGGAGAGGAAACCTCAGGTTCAGGCACCGACTTCACACAAGATCTTAGGCCCAGGCATCTAAGGGAGAGGAGTCGCGAGAGGCCCCCGAGCAACTGGCATGGGGACTGGCCTTCCTGAGGTCACCAGAGAGGGTCCCTGAGGACCCCGTCTTAAGTCCACAGCACCTGCCGCAACTCGAGAAAATTAGGAGGTTCTCCCCTTCAGGCGACATGAGGCCCATTTGTGCTGAGGCGTCTCGAGACTAATCACACCTAACCTCTGGAACTTCCAAAGCGTCTTTCACACCCTTGCTGCAACTCAAGAAGTTCCTCGACATACCCGTTTCCCCTCGAGAGGAAGCACGAGAGTCCCGCCCACATCCAGAGAGCCCCGGTTCCGCCTCATAGTTCCAGAGGAGGGATCCTTTCCATACGTGGTCGGGTAAGTATTCCTGGCGTTCCAGTCGCATCTCAAGAGGAGGGCTCTCTCCACAGGAAAGGCGAAGTGCCACCATTCCAGAGTCCCCAGATGCTCAGTCCAACCCAGGGAAACCAGTTTTCCTGCACTGCCTTTTCAAGCCGAGATCGACTCATACAACGGTGGCACGTGAGACAGCCCTGTGGCGGAAAGCCTCGATCTCGCGGATTCCTCTCCCGTTCGATGCCGGCCGCCTTATACCTTGTGTGGAGTCGGCTGCCAGCAACCTGAGAAAACCTCTCAGTCCTTACCATGACCTTGGCTAGTACTTCTGCGAGTCTCCCAGGCTGAGTCAGTCACTCGTCTCTAGTGGCATGCATGCTCGTGCAATTTCCTCCAGAGCTGTAAGCATCGTGTCACGCCTTTCCTTCCGCGTGGCATCCAGGCAATCTGTGGCTTCCTTTCGCCGTGAGGAGGCTTTCTCACGAGGTTTGCCCACGAGGGTTTCCACGACGGTTTACCCACTGGGCTGTTCGCACGCTTGCCACCGTGCTTGTGAGTCCGTCCTTGCTTTAAAGTCGAGGCAGTGCTGGCGAAACTGCGTTTCCCTGTATCGACTGACATCTGCGGGACTCTCGGCGAATGGTGCCAACCCTGGCGTACTCTCGCCTTCCTGTGGAGAGCGCCTTCCTCTTGAGATGCGACGAACGCTACCGGGACATTTCTTTGCCCGACCACGCAGGTGGAAAGGATCCCTCGTTTCAGCTAGGAGGGCAGAAACGGGTCTCCTCTTGGACATCGGGGCGCGACTCGTCGTGCTTCCTTTTCGAGTGGCGCCGGGTAAGTCGGGCGGAACTTCTTGAGTTGCAGCAAGGCGTCGTGAAGGGCCCTTTTGAATTTCCAGAAGGTTAGCTGCTGACTAGCCTCGAGAAGCACTCAGCCGGAAACTGCGCTCCTCATCTCGCCGCTGCCGAGCGGCGAGAACCTCCTGTGATTTGTCGATTGCGGCGCAGGTGCTCTCGACTTACGCGGGCGACCTCAGCGGGACACGCCTCTGGCCTGCGCCTCAGGAAAGGCCAGTAACCATGCGACGTTGCTCGGGCGGCCTCTCGGGATTCCCCTCTCCCCTCGATGCCGGGGCGTTTCCTAAGAGCCTTGAGTGGAGCGGTGCCGAAACCTGTGGATTCCTCTCCAAGTGCTGACATTGGATCTTGGAGGTACTTCTGGAGGCTCCCCAGGAGATGTCAGCTCCTCTGCTCACGAGTTGGGGGCATCACGCTGGCCCTCTTTCCTCCCGAGCTGCTTAGCAGCAGTGTCACGCTTCCCTTTTGCGCGGGGACAAGCATCAGGCGGCTCTCCCTCGCAGGCCTTCCCACGAGGCTTTCCCACGAGGCTTTGTCCCACAGGACTGTCCCACGTGCCACCGGTGCGTGTGAGTCGACGTACGCTCGGCTTGAAAGTCGAGGCATCGCAGGCGAAAAGATTTCCCTGGAATGGACAGACATCTGCGGGACTTGGGAATGGGGCACGACCCTGGAGTTCCTCTAGCCTTTCCTTGTGGAGACGCCTCCTCTTGAGATGGCGACGTGGGAAGCCGGGAATTCTTTCCCGAACCAGCCGGGAAGGTCCCCTCTCGGAGCTTGGAGGCGAGAAACGTGGTCTCCTCTGCGATGTGGCGGGACTCCCAGGTAGCTTCGCTTTAGTGGATGCCGGGTATGTCGGGGAACTTTTGAGTTGCATGCAAGGTGTGTACGAAGCGACCCTTTCTGAATTTGCCAGAGTTTAGATGTGATTAGCCTCAGACGAGCCCAGCGGAGAATGCGTCCTTATTCTCGCCTGGAGGCGGAGAACTCCTGATTTTCTCGAGTTGCGGCAAGGTGCTCTTCCGTCTTACCACGGTGACTCAAGGAACCCGTCTGGTTGGCCTCAGGAGAAGGTGCCAGTCCCCATGCGACGTTGCTCAGGGGCCTTCTACGGATTCCTCCTCCGCTTCGATAGCGCGGTGCCTAAGACCCTTGTGTGGAGTCATGGTGCAGAACCTGGAATATTCCTCTCCAAGGCGTCGACATGCATCTTGGGGTACTTCTGGAGTCTCCGCAGAGGGAGTCATCCTCGTCTCGAGTGGGGCATGCACCGTGCCTTCTTTCGATAGCTGTAGCTAGCAGTGTCCGCTTAAGCCCTCGACTGGTCAAGTGATCTGTGTGCTTCTCCTCAGGCTTTCCACGAGTCTTCCCCAGGACTTCCAGCGTGCCACCGGTGTGTGAGTCGATCCTCGGCTTTTGGAAATGTCGGAGGCAGTGGACAGGGAAAAACAGGTTTCCTGGAATGCGGACGAGACATCTGGGGACATCTGGGAATCGGTGAGCACGACGCCTGGGAGTTTCTCGCCTTTCCTGGCGAGATGCGCCTCCACTTTGAGATGCGACGAATTCCGGGAAGATCATTTCCCGACCACGCAGGGAAAGGATCCGCCTCGGAGCTAGAGGCGGAAACGAGCTGCTCCTCTGATGTGGGCGGAGCGACTCTGTGTTCCTCTCCGAGTGGCAGACAGGGTTATGTCGTGGGAAACTTCCTTGAGTTGCAGCAGGGTGTGAGGACCTTTGAAGTTCCAGGAGCTTAGAGTGTGGATTAGCCTTCGAGACGCTTCTCAACGGAAACTGGCTTGCATCTCGCCTGGAGGGAGAGACCTCTGATTTTCATGCAGTTGCTGGCGTAGGTCGCCCTCTCAGACTTAACGAACGGCGGAACCTCGATGGCGCCTTCTCCTGGCCGGGCCTCAGGAAAGGCCAGGGCCAGTCCCCATGGAGATTGCCCTCAGAGGCCTCTTCGGGCTCTCCTCTCCCGCTAGATGCCAAGCCGCGCGCTAAGACCTTGCTTGGAGTCCTGGTGCCGTACGGACCTGAGGATTCCTCTCCAGCTGCTGGACATGGATCTTGCGGCTTACTTCTGGGAGTCTCCGCAGGGGAGTTCAGTCACTCGTCTCGAGTGGGGCATGCCGTGCGGCTTCTCCGCGACTGTAGCAAAGGGTGTCACGCTTCCCCGTTCTTGTGGATCAAGGGTTCAGGTAGCCAGGCTTTCCCCATTGAGCTTTCCCACGAGGCTTTCCCACAGGGCTGGTCCACGTGCCACCGTGTGTATGAGTCGATCCTCGGCTTGAAAGTCGAGGCAGCTGCAGGGAAAACATGGTTTCCCTGCGAACTGGAACTGAAGCATCTGCGGGGACTCTGGGAATCGGTGCATGACGCTGGCAGCTTCTCTCGCTTTCCTGTGTGAGAGGCCCTTGCCTCTTGAGATGGCGCGGAACTGGCCGGAATTCTTCGTGCCGATCCACGCGATGCGCAAAGGATCCACCTCTCTGAGAACTAGTGAGCGCGAGAACGACGGCCTCCTCTGGTGTGGCGAGGGACCACTCTCGTGGCTTCCTCTGCGAGTGCGACGGAACGGCGGGTTCTATGTCGGGAACTCTTAGTTGCAGGCAAGGGATGTGAAAGACGCTTTTGGAAGTTCCGAGGCTTTTAGGTGTGATTAGCCTCGAGACGCCTCATGCGCGAAATGCATGGTCGGCTACTCCTGGAAGGGTGAAACCCTCCTGAATTTTCTCAGAGTTCCGGCAGGTGCTTCGACTTACAGAAGGGGTCGAGGGAACCGTGCTGGTGCTCAGAAAGGCCAGTCCCCATGGGCCAGTGTGCTCGGGGCCTTCTCGGCGACTCCTGCTCCCTAGATGGCCGGCCTCAGACTTGTGTGCAAGTCCCGTGCTGCTGAACGCTGAGGATTTCGCTTCCAGTGCTTGACACTGGTCTTGGGGTATTTATGGCAGTATCTCCCCAAGGGAGTCAGCTCTCGCTTCTCGTAGTGGGGCTGACACGGTGCGCTTTCCGCATCACGCTGTAGCTGGCAGTGTCACGCCTACCCTTCTGGCGGTGGATCAAGGGATCGGTGGCCATTTCCTCGAGGACTTTGCCCAGCGCAGGCTTTCCCTCGAGGCTTTCCCACAGGGGTCCCACGCTGCCACGCTGGTGTTGAGTGATCCTCCGCTTGCAAAGTCAAAGCGTGCATGGGAAAACAGGTTTCCCCTGGAATGGACTGAGACTCTGGGGGACTGCTGGAATGGTTGGCACAACCCTGGAGTACTCTCGTCCGCCTTTCGCTGGAGAGCTGTCCTCTCTTGAGAGTGCCGAAAAACCCGGGCGGCGAAACCCGACCGGGAAATTCTTTCGCCATACACGCAGGGAAAGGATCAGCTCGTCTTCGGGGAAGCTAGTAGGCAGAAACGGATGCCCTTCCTCTGGAAGTGGACGGACTCTCGTGGCTTCCTCTCGGTGGAGCGGTATGTCCCGGGGAACTTGCTTGGAGTTCAGCGAAGGCACTGTGAAGGACCCTTTGTAGAGTTCGCAGATGTCTAGATGTGATTTAGCCTAATCGCCATCTAGCGGAAATGGGCCTCATCTCGCCTGCCGAGTGAGAACCTCTGATATTTTCTCGAGTTGTCGGGCAGGTGCTCTCGACTTACAGACCGTTGGACCTCATGGGACCCGCTTGGAGGCTCAGGAAAGGGCCAGTCCCATTTGCGAGTTTGCTCGGGGACCTCTCCGGGATTCCTCTCAGCGTCGTTTGCGCGGCGGCGCTAAGACTTCCGTGTGCGAGTGGTTGTGCGCGGCAAACCTGAGGCATTCTCTCCAGTGCTGACATTTGATCTTTGCGGTTAGCTTCTGCGCAGTCTCCCAGCCGGGAGTCCAGTCCTTCGTCTCGGAGTGGGGGCACTGGCGTGCAATTATCCTTCCGGAGCTGCTAGCAAGAGGGTCGCGGCTTCCCTTCGCGGCGTGATCAAGGGATCTGTAGCTTTCCCTCGCAGGCTTTCCCGTAGGACTTCCCGAGAGCTTTCGGCCACAGGGCTTCTCCACGTGCCACCGTGGTGTGAGTCGATCCTCGCGCTTGAAAAGTAAAGGACTGCAGGAAAACAGGTTTCCCTGGAATGGACTGAGACATGCTTATGGCAGCACTCTTGGAATGGTGCGCCTACGACCCTGGAGTTTCCTCTCTGGCCTTTCCTGTCGGGAGAGCGCTCCATTGAGAATGCGAGCAGGACACGCGGGGAATTCTTTCCCCCACGCAGGAAAAATGATCCCGTACTCTCGAGTCATAGAGGCGGAAAACGGCGAGTCCTTGGATGTTGCGGCGGGAACTCTGTGCTTCGCTCGATCGGCGGGGCGTATTCCGGGAACTTCTTGAGTTGCGCAAGGCGTGTCGAAGGAACCGCTTTGGACGTTTCCAGTGGTAGATGTGATTAGCTCGGAGCGTCCTCAGCGCGGAATCGGCGCCTCATCTCGGCCTGGAGGGGGAAACTCCTGGATTTTCTCGATTACGGCACGGTGTCGACTCTAATACACGTGTCGACCTCCAGCGGACCTAGCGCTGGCTGGGCCCTCAGGAAGCGCAAGCCCATGCCGGTTGTTCAGGAGCCTCTCCGGGTTCCTCCCCGTCCGATTGACGGGGCGCTAAAGACCGTTGTGGAGTGGGTGCCAGAACCTGAAGGATTCCTCTCCAGTGCTGACATGGACCTTGGGGTACTTCTGGAAGTCTACCAAAAGCCAGGGGAGTCAGTCCTCGCTCTCGAGTGCGGGGCATGCACGTCGCGCTTTCCTCCCCGAGCTGTAGCAGCAGTGTCACGCTTCGCCTTCGCCGTGCTGATCAAGGATTCTGTGGGCTTTTTCCCTCGTGTCTCCCACGTGCTTGACGCGCTTCCCACAGTGGTCTCCCAAGTGCCACCGTGGGTGAGTCGATCCTCGGCTATGAAAGTGCGCAGCAGTGCAGCGGAAAACAGAGTTCCCTGGAATGGACTGAGAATCTGGGGATCCTGGGATGCTGGCACGACCCTGAGACTTCCTCTACGCCTTTCTTTGCGAGAAAGCTCCTTCCTTGGATGGCGACAGGAACCCGGTGAACTTATTTCCGCCCACAGGCCAGCAGCCGAAAGGACACCTTCTCTCGAGGCTGGAGGCCGGAAACGGAGCTCTGCTCTGGCGATGTGGCGCCGGAGCTCGCGTGCTTCCTCTGAGTGGCAGACGGCGTATGTCGCGGGAACTTCTTAGTTGAGCAAGGTGTGAAGGACCCTCTAATGTTCAGAGGTGATACCTTAGCATGCCTCGAGAATGCCTCAGCGGAAATGGTCGCGTCAATCTCGCCCTGGAGGGCGCGACAACCTCCATCGTAATTGTTTTCGAAGTTGCGGCAGTGACTTGCGACTTAGCACGGGGACGCTCAGGGACCCGCTCTGTGGTCCTCAGGAACCGGGCCAGTCTCCTATCGAGAGTTGCTCGGGGGCTCTCGGGTGTCCCTCCCATTCGATGCCGCGGTGCCTAAAGACTATTGATGTGGACTCAGGTTGAGGAACGCTGAGGATTCCTCTCCAGTGCTGACATGCGATTCTTGGGGTACTTCCTGGAGTTCCCCAGGGGTCAGTCAGCCTGCGGTCTTCGAGTGGCGGCATGCACGTGCCCCGATTTCTCCCTAGCTGTAGCGTAGCAGTGTCACGCTACTTTCAGCGTGGATGCACGGGAGTGGTTCTGAGGCTTCCCACGAGCTTCCCGACAGGGCTGTCCAGCAGCCACGTGATGTGAGTCGATCCTCGCTTGAATGTCGAGGCAATGTGCAGGGGAACACAGGTTTCCCTGGAACGGACGAGACATCTGGGCATGCTGCTGGAATCGTAGCTGGACCCTTGAAGTTCAGCTCTCGCCTTTCGTGTGGAGCCGTCCTATCTTGAGATGGACGGGAAACCCGCGGAATCTTCGCGACAACCACGCCCAGGGAAAAGGATCGCCACCATCTGGCGAGCTAGGAGACGGAAGCGGGCTCCTCTAGAGATGTGGGCTGCGGACCTCGATGCCTTCCTCTCCGAAGTGGAGCGCGGTTATGTCGGGCGAAACTTCTTTCTTGAGTTTGCCAGCAAGGGTGTGAGTCCCTTTGGAAGTGTCCAGAGTTAGTGTGATTAGCCCTCGAGAAGCGCCTCAGCCGGAAATGGCGCCTCAACTCGCTGCGAGAGAGAACGCTCCTGGGATTTTCTCGAGTTGGGCGGCAGTGTGCTGTCGCAATTACGAGCGGGGACCCTCGAGGCCGCGCATGGTCTGGCCTCAGTGAAAGGCCCCAGTCCCCTGCATTGCTGCGGGCTCTCGGGATTCCTCTTCCCGGAATGCCGGGGCCTAAGATCTTTGTGGAAGTCGGTGTCGGAACCTAGAGGATTTCTCCAGTTGGCTTACATGGACCATTGGGCGGGCTACATCTTGGAGTTCCACAGAGGAGTCAGTCCTCGGTCTTCGAGTTGGGCGGGCATGCACCGTGGCGGCTTTTCCGAGCCGGTAGCAGGAGTGTCATGCTTTCCCTTCTTGTCGGATTCAAGGGCTTTCAGGGCGTTTACCCGAGGCCGTTTTCCCATGAGGCTTTCCCAG
>NW_017194848.1:0-9158 GCF_001704415.2 Capra hircus
GGTGCAATGAATGGGAAAATACCCCTGTTGCTCTGCGAACTTCGTCTTCGAGCGATGGGGTTCTCTTTGTTAAGCTATGTTGTCCTTGATATAGAGGTTTGCAACACAAACAATTGGGGTCCTATTCTTCTGATAGGAGGTCTCTTTCAGGTTGGAACTCCTTGTCCCGCTCATGGAGGCACGGTCTTGCGACAGTTCTTTCAGAAATCTGATGCGTGAGAGCTGGTAGGCTTGCGTCGTGGGTGTCGCTGGGGGTTCGGACCGATGTGCGAATGCGCACTTTATTTTCATTTCTGCATTGGGAAAGGGCATGGACCATTATGTTTTCTGCCTGCGGGAATCCAGGGCGGTGGGGCAAGCTAGTGCGTCGCTAGTCTATGGGGTGACCAGGTCGACGTGAGAACTTAGAGCCGGAGCAGAGAGTTTTTCTTTTAGGGGCGTTATTCCTTGAGATTGGGAGATCTGGAGCAGATCCCTCCAACCCGTGCTTTTCTGGTCCCTTTCCTCTGGAGGAGGCTTTGTGAGCATAGGTTTGTCAGAGAATCTTGGCTTTGACGGGGTCACCGTGTGTCGAACTGATACCGATCCTGGGGCCAGGGACTTGATTTCTTGATCGAGTGGGTTGGAGCGCTCGCCGATGCAAGGCCTTAACATCATCAGTTTTGTCTTCTTTTACTGGGCCCGGGACGAGTTGTCCTATTTGCGTGGTGGGTGGGGAGGGACGAGGACACGCTTGCCATAAGTGGGATGGGCTCAGTGTGGGAGAAGAAAGGGGCCCCTTGAGGAGCTGAGCCCAGGGTAGGCAGCCAGTGATGTCAAGCACACTCCCGCTGCTTGCTTCTTCATGGGCACTCCCACGATCTGCTAGGAATGTCTTTGCAAGGATCTCAAAGGGAAGGGGAGATACATGGCCCTGTCTCTGGAACTTCAGTCCTCTGAGCAGATCTGGAGGTCTTGAGTTGTATAAGCAAACCTGTTCCTTCCAAATAGAGGCTTGCAAACACACCCCCGGTGGTTGCCTCTTCTTCCCCGAAGAAGTCTTTCTTTCCCCACATGCTGCGAACTCCCCCTGTCCCAACCTCCAAGAATAGCGCTTCTTGCCATTCCTTTCTTAGAGGCAGTTATCCTGAGCTTGGGGCCGTAGGGAGTAGCCCCACACTCACAGGGAAAGGCAAAGACTCCTCCATACATCTCCTCTATCCCCTTTGCTCTGGAGGAGAGCTCTAGTGAGCCTAGGTCTTTCAGGAAAAATTCTTGGCTTGGACAGGATCTCACCCTGTTTGTGAACCTGCATACCCAACCAGGGCCACAGAGCACCTGTTTCAGTAAAGTGGGCCCTGAAAGGGTGCAGCCTAGCAAGAGCTTGAAAATCCATTCAATTGCTGTTTTTGTACCTCTGACAGAGCGAGCTTGGCTCCACACCTTTGGCAGTGAGGAGAAAAGAGGCATGACACCCTCCCCCAAGGGGACATGGGGCCTACTTCGAGAGGAAAGGCCCCTTGTGGAGCTGAGGCCAGGAAGGCACACAGTCGTGTCAAAACACACTCCCACTGCTTGCTTCTTCAGGGCACTCCCGCTATCAGCTAGGAATGTCTTTGCAATGATCACAAAGGGAAGGGGAGATACAGGGCCCTGGTTCTGGACCTCCGGTGCTCTGAGCAAATCTCGAGGTCTCCCGTTGTTGGTCATGGTCAAGGTCAAGTTCAAGTTCAAGGTCAAGTTCAATTCAAGGTCAAGTCAAGTTCAAGTTCAAGCTTCTTCAAGTCAAGGTCAACTTCAAGTTCAAGGTCAAGGTCAAGTTTCAGGGTCAAGTTCAAGGTCGAGGTCAAGGTCAAGTTCAAGTTCAAAGTGAAGTTCAAGGTCAAGGTCAAGGTAAAGTTCAAGTTCAAGTTGAAGTTCAAGGTCAAGGACAAGTTCAAGTTGAAGTTCAAGTTCAAGTTCAAGTTGAAGGTTCAGGTTCAAGTTCAAGTTCAAGTTCAAGTTCAAGTTCAAGTTCAAGTTCAAGTCAAAAGTTCAAGTTCAAGTTCAAGATGAAGTTCAAGGTCAAGTTCAAGTTCAAAGTCAAGTTCAAGGTCAAGTTCAAGTTCAAGTTTCAACGTCAAGTTCAAGTTCAAGTTCAAAGTCAAGTTCAAGTTCAAGTTCAAGGTCAAGTTGAAGTTGAAGTTGAAGTTCAAGTCAAGTTTCAAGTCAAGCCCAAGTTCAAGTCAAGGTCAAGTCAAGGTCAAGGTCAAGTTCAAGGTCAAGGTCTAGTTCAAGTTCAAGGGCAGGGCAAGGCCAAGCCCAAGACCAAGGCAAGGGCAACGGCAACGCCAAGGGCAAGGCCAAGGCCCAGGCCAAGGCAAAGGCCAAGGCCACCAAAGCGAAGCCCAAACCCCGTAATGCCTGACAAAAGGCAGAAGCCACTAGGCCCCTGTGCAGAGGAAGCCACTGAAGGCAGCAAGGCCACAGAGCTCCCCGACTCCCATTCCCACATGAAGATGTGAGGATAAAGGCCTCATCCCAGCAAAGCACCCGCTCCCACACTCCCCAACCCTGGCCCCCGCCCCCGCAGCACGCCCCCTGAAACAACACTGTCTTCCCAGAAAGGAGAACGGAGAAGCCATGTGTGTGCCAAAGGAGTAAGATGAACGAACGATGCCACGCCCTCCGAATTTTGGGCACACCTGACGCCTCGGAACCCCGGGCCTGGCCGATGGGTCCCAGCCGTTCTCGGGTGGGAGGGGGGTCAACACATTTGGCTGAGAGCCCTTGCCCAGGCCACCCGCAAATCCCCTGAGATGTGATCCAACCACAGGGACCGGGGCAAACGTACCGCTTGAGGTGCTGGAGGAGCCGGACGAAGCCATGGTGGGAGAGGCACACGGGCACGCTGCAGACTGCTGGCCGAGTGGCGGGGACCCAGCAGCTCAGGACTCTGGAGAACGGGAGGCGTCTCCGCCAACATTGACGTCAATAGGGTTTGGGTGGGTAGATGGAGGGGGCGCCCCTGGCCTCTTTCCAAGCAGAGACCCTGGACGGAGTCCCGGAGCGAGTGGGCTTTTCCCGGCACGGCTGTGCCCTGGACCGCCAAGATCCCCGTTGGGTGGGCGGGCAGTTCGGGGGCTTTGGTTTGTGGCCCTCCCTCACAGCGGGGGGTGGGTTCAACCCCGAGTGGATCAATCAGGGGCCCTCAGCAGTGCCAAGGGGAACTCACCGCCCAGGAAACGCCCCTAGGTCCCTTTGAATTGGCCACCAACGCCCCCTTTCCCAGCCTGCCTTGCTCTGGATTTCCCGCCTTTTCACATTCCACAGGTCCCTGGGCCTCGACTGTCCCCCGCTGGCTCCTCCGAGGCATTCCGGGACACCAGACGCTCTTTCCAGCGCCTCCACCTAGATCCCTCGCTGTCCTCGCCTCCGTTTCCCCCATGCCCCCTCCCCAACTCCTCCGTGGGCTCTTGGCATCCTTTCCCTACAGCAGTCCCGAGTGCCACCCCGAGGGCTTTGAGTTGCCTGGAGCCCAAGGCTCCGGCCAGAGACCTGAGGGGCCAGCGTCTGGACTGGCAGCTAATGCCATTTGGGGCTTTTCTCACGTGGAGCCTGAGGCCTGCACCTCGCGGGCAACCCCCAGCGCGAGTGCCCTGGAGATACCCGCCCAAGGGGACAGTGTATCCCCTACTGTGGGGAAGGAGGTTCCTGTTTTTCCCTGCACTGGTTCGACTTTCACGCCGAGGATCGACTCACACCATGGTGGCAAGTGGAATAGCCCTGTGGGAAAGCCTCATGGGAAAGACTCCAGGGAAAGCCACAGATTTCTTGATCCAGGAGAAGGGAAGCGTGACACTGCTGCTACCGCTCGGAGGAAAGCGCACGTGCATGACCCCACTCGAGCCGAGGACTGACGCAAGCTTGGGAGACTCCAGGAGTACGCCAAGATCCATGTCAGCACTGGAGAGGAATCCTCAGGTTCCGGTCCCGACTCCACACAAGGTCTTAGGCCCCGGCATCGACCGGAGAGGAATCCTGAGAGGCCCCTAGCACCTCGCATGGGGACTGGCCTTTCCTGAGGTCACCAGAGCGGGTCCCTGAGGTCTCCGTCGTAAATCGAGAGCACCTGCCGCAACTCGAGAAAATCCAGGAGGTTCTCCCCCTCCAGGCGAGATGAGGCCCATTTCCGCTGAGGCGTCTCGAGGGCTAATCACTCCTAACCTCTGGAACTTCCAATGGATCCTTCACACCCTTGCTGCAAGTCAAGAAGTTCTCCGACATACCCATATCCACTCGAAAGGAAGGACGAGGGTCCCGCCCATATCCAGCGGAGCCCCGTTTCCGCCTCGTAGCTCGAGAAGAGGGATCCTTTCCCTTCGTCGTCGGGAAAGAATTCCCGGCCTTCCCGTCGCATCTCAAGAGGAGGCGCTCTCAACAGGAAAGACGAGAGGCAACTGTTTTCCAGCATTCCAAGAGTCCCCCAGATGTCTAAGTCCATTCCAGAAGAAAACTGATTTCCCTGCATTGCCTCGACGTTCACGCCGAGGATCGACTCACACCACCGTGGCACGTGGGACAGCCCTGTTGGAAAGCCTCGTGGGAAAGCCTCAATGGAAAGCGACAGATCCCTTGATCCACACGTCGGCAAGCGTGACACTGCTGCTGCAGGTCGTGAGGAAATGGCAGGTGCATGCCCCCACACGAGATGAGGACTGACTCCCCTGGTGAGACTCCAGAAGTACGGAAAGATTCATGTCAGCACTGGAGAGGCATCCTCAGGGTCTGGCCCCGACTCCACACAAGGTCTTAGGAACCGGCATCGATGGGAGAGGAATCCCTAGAGGGCCCCTGGTAACTCGCATGGGGACTGGCCATTCCTGAGGCCACCAGAGCGGGTCCCTGAGGACCCGTCGTAACTAGAGAGCACCTGCCACAACTGGGAAAAATCCAGGAGGTTCTCCCCTCCAGCCGGGATGAGGCCCATTTCCTCTGAGGTGTCTGGAGGCTCATCACACCTAACCTCTGGAAATTCAAAAGGGTCCTTGCTGCAACTCAAGAAGTTCCCGACATACCCGTCTCCACACGAGAGGAAGCACGAGGGTCCCGCCCACATTCAGAGGAACCCCGTTTCTGAGATGAAGGATCCTATCCTGCTTAGTCAGGAAAGATTTTTTGGCATTCCCGTGGCATCTCAAGAGCAAGGGCTCTCAATAGGAAAGGCGAGAGGAACTCCAGGGTCGTGCCACCATTCCAAGAGTTCCCCAGATGTCTCAGTCCATTTCAGAGGAACCCGTTTTCCCAGCACTGCCTCGACTATCACGCTGAGGATCCACTCACACCATGGTGGCATGTGGGAAAGCCCTGTGAGAAAGCCTCAAGGGAAAGCCACAGATCCCTTGATCCCAGCGACGGGAAGCGTGACACATCTGCTACACTGTCCCTGAGGTCACGGTCGTATGTCGAGAGTACCTGCCGCAACTCGAGAAAATCCAGGAGGTTCTCTGCTCCAGTCGAGATGAGGCCCATTTTCTCTGCGGGGTCTCGAGAGTAATCACACCTAAACTCTGGAACTTCCAAAGTGTCCTAAACACCCTTGCTAAAACTCAAGAAGTTCCCCGACATACCCGTCTCCACTACAGAGGAAGCACGAGGGTCCGGCCACCGCCACAGGAGCTCCGTTTCCGCCTCCAAGCTCGAAATGAGGGATCCTTCCCTGCTTCCTTGGGAAAGAAATCCCGACGTTTCCGACGCATCTCAAGAGGAGGCACGCTGCACAGGAAAGGCGAGAGGAACTCATGGGTCGTGCCACCATTCCAAGAGTCCCCCAGATGTCTCAGTCCATTCCAGAGGATCCTGTTTCCCCTGCACTGCTTCGACTTTCATGCCGAGGATCGACTCACACCACGGTGGCACGTGTGACAACCCTGTGGAAAGCCTCGTGGGAAAGCCTCGAGGGAAAGCCACATATCCCTTAAAGCACGCGACGGGAAGCGTGACACTGCTGCTACAGCACGGGAGGAAAGCGCACGTGCATGCCCCTACTCGAGACGAGAACTGACTCCCCTGGGGAGACTCCAGAAATACCCCAAGATGCATGTCAGCCCTGGAGAGGAATCCTCAGGTTCCGGCCCCGACTCCACACAAGGTCTTAGGCCCTGGCATCGACGGGAGAGGAATAGCGACAGGACCTCTAGCAACTCGCATGGGACTGGCCTTTCCTGAGGTCACCAGAGCGGGTCCATGAGGTCCCCGTCGTAAGTCGAGAGCACCTGCCGCAACTCGGTAAAATCCAGGAGGTTCTCCACTGCAGGCGAGATGAGGCCCGTTTCCACTGAGGTGTCTCGAGGCTAATCACACGTGAACTCTGGAACTTCTAAAGAGTCTTTCACAGTCATGCTGCAACTCAAGAAGGTCCCCGACATACCCGTCTCCACTCAAGAGGAAGCACGAGGGTCCCGGCCACATGCAGAGGAGCTCCGTTTCCGGCTCGTAGCTCGAGATGAGGGATCCTTTCCCTACTTGGTCGGGAAAGAATTCCTGGCATTCCCATCGCATCTCAAGAGGAGGCGCTCTCCAAAGGAAAGGGGAGAGGAACTGCAGGGTCGTGCCACCATTCCAAGACTCCCCAGATATCTCAGTCCATTCCACAGGAATCTGTTTTCCCTGCACTGCCTCGGCTTTCACGCGAGGATCGACTCACACCACCGTGACACGTGGGACAGCCCTGTGGGAGAGCCTCGTGGGAAAGACTCGAGGGAAAGTCACAGATCCCTTGGTCCACGCAAGCAGAAGCGTGACACTGCTGCTACAGCATGGGAGGAAAGGGCACGCTCATGCCCCCACTCGAGACGAGGCCTGAATCCCCTGGGAGACTCCAGAGGTACCCCAAGATCCATGTCAGCACTGGAAAGGAATCCTCAGGTTCCGGCACCGACTGCACACAAGGTCTTAGGCCCCGACATCGACGGGAGAGGAATCCCGAGAGGCCCCGAGCAACTCGCCTGGGGACTGGCCTTTCCTCAGGCCACCAAAGCGGGTCCTTGAGGTCCAGGTCGTAAGTCGAGAGCACCTGCCGCAACTCGAGAAAATCCAGGAGGTTCTCCCCTCCAGGTGAGATGAGGCCCATTTCCGCTGAGGCGTCTCGAGGCTAATCACACCTAACCGCTCGAACTTCCAAAGAGTCCTTCACACCCTTGCTTCAACTCAAGAAGTTCCCCGACATACCCGTCTCCACTTGAGAGGAAGCACAAGAATCCCGCCCACATCCAGTGGAGCCCCTTTTCTGCCTGATAGCTCGAGGAGGGATCCTTTCAGTGCGTGGTCGGGAAAGAATTCCCTGCATTCCCATCGCATCTCAAGAGGAGGCGCTCTCCACAGGAAAGGCGAGAGGAACTCCAGGGTCGTGCCACCATTCCCAGAGTCCCCCAGATGTCTCAGACCATTCCAGGAAAACCTGTTTTCCTGGCACTGC
Source organism: Capra hircus (assembly GCF_001704415.2). Taxonomy (NCBI): domain Eukaryota; kingdom Metazoa; phylum Chordata; class Mammalia; order Artiodactyla; family Bovidae; genus Capra; species Capra hircus. Next base: position 7,436 of record NW_017194848.1, read on the forward strand.
CTCCACTTTCAAGCCGAGGATCGACTCACACCACGGTGGCACGAGGACAGCCCTGTGGGAAAGCCTCGTGGATAGCCACAGATCCCTTGATCCACGTGAAGGGAAGCGTGACACTGCTGCTACAACTCGGGAGGAAAGCGCACGTGCATGCCCCCACTCACGACGAAGACTGACTCCCCTGGGAATACTCCAGTAGTACCCCAAGATCCATGTCAGCACTGGAGAGGAATCCTCAGGTTCCGGCACCGACTCCACACAAGGTCTTATGCCGGGGTCCAGCCCCGGTGGATCCAGGGAATTCGAAGGGTGGACGGCGTTGGCGTGGAAAGACTTGTTTATTTATTAATGTAAGATTAGATTAGGAAACTATAGTGTAGTAAGAAGATTAAGTGGAAGAAGAGGGCTGAATAGCTTGGTTTACGCGGAAGGCCAATAAAATTCCAGACAAGGAATTTGCACCACCTACGTTGGGCCACCGGCGCCCGCTTGAATATCTAAGGGGTGCCTCGCCTTAAGCTCCCTTTCGTGCGGGTCTTAACAGCCAGGGCAAGTAAGTAGACCTGGCGAGCCTCCGCACTCCAGGTGGAGATTCAGCCTGAAGTTAAAGTAAAGAGCAGAGAGAAGGAAAGGTAGAGAAGAAGAAAGAGAGAGAAAGACATGGGGGGAGCCAGAGTCCCAAGAAACCAGGCTGAGAGACTGGTTCGAGAAGCTGGTCCGAGACACTGGCCCCCGGCCCCTGGCCTCCTCCTTTATTGTTCAGAAGGCCTTTTATACTTTTGATAAAACATGGAGATCAATGGATAACAAAAAATTATGTAGCGTTCACAACCCAGATTCTTTTGGTATATCATTTTGTATACAAAAGGTCTCAGGTGATTTACATTATCTTCTGGCCAAGAGGCTTGTTAACACTTTTTGGCTCTCTTCCTTAATGAATGTTAATTTTGTTTATCCTGAAGTGTTTTTCTTTAATCTGCATCTCCTTAAAGCATTAAAGTTACATCTCTATAGAACAAAGGTGCAGTGGGTTATGACAAAGAAGGTAGTTAACTCAAAGATCTAATGTTGCTAATACCAGGTCTACTGCTTGTTTTTCTATATACCAACTACATCTAAAAATAAAGGATATGAAAATTTGGCAGCAAGCATTGACCCAAAAAATGAAACTTCTAGTCAGTCCTATTCTAAAAATTTGACTCCTCGGAAGCTCCTACATTCCTAGGATGTTTAAAGCTTCCTGTGCCTCCTGCGGTCAGGAGGCCTCAAACAATCACAAGCGCAGCTGTACGAGTCCTACAGGCAGGCTAGAAAGCCATCAGAGGGTTTTTGGATTGAAACACTCTTTCAAATGCAGAAGACTAACGCCCTGAAATGACTTTTTCCAGAAAAGGTCAGAAGAGTGAAAAAGCAGAGCACAAAAACCGGCAGATTTTTGTTGGGTACATAGTTAAAAATTTCCAGAGGGTTCCCTGAAGTCTGAGCACGCCTTGCGTATGTCAGCTTCCTTCCTCATAACCTTGTCACGGGCGGGCTTCCTCACACTGGCTCCCGGCAGTCTTAGGCCCCGGCATCGACGGGAGAGGAACCGAGAGGCCCCCAAGCAACTCGCATGGGGACTGGCCTTTCCTGAGGCCACCAGAGCGGGTCCCTGAGGTCCCCGTCGTAAGTCGAGAGCACCTGCCACAACTCGAGAAAATCCAGGAGGTTCTCCCCTCCAGGCGAG